>NC_049202.1:46392959-46542959 GCF_013347855.1 Anguilla anguilla
AGGCCATGGGGCGCATAACTGCTAGGAGCTAGTGCTTTATCTCAATGTGCCAACCCCTCAAAAGAGTCATTTTTAACCATTTAACAGTCAGGCTGCCATATAGCCACTATAAATCAGGGACAGAAGAGTTTTTTTCCTACAAATGAGATCCTATACATAGTTAGATACATGGTAACAGCAATTGTGTGGAAGATGTATAATAGAGGAACTAATAACTCGGTGGAACTAATAAGTCATCATTTCTACAATACGTCCCATCAGCAAAGAATTCAGTTAGCTCTGTCCATCAGTCTCCACAATTCACATCCTGTAAAATCTGCAAAAGAACAGAGAAGCACATACCTTTATCTTGAGCTCATTTTCAGAGTTCAGACACTCAGACGTCTGCAGAGCCTGATACTTCTGACTGGCCTCCAGATACTTCCTGCAGGGTCACAGTGAAAAATACAGTACGCACGTTTACGCTCCCTCAACATTCATCCCAAGTGTGCTGCTGAATTTAAAATGGAACATCAAACAGTTATAGCATAGATGGCTACACTAACATAAAACTCGAATGCAAAGGCGGTGCTGGGAGAGGCAGGCGGAATCATACTTGTGCTGGAGCTGCACTTGCTCCTGAAGGCCCTCGTTCTCGGTGGCCTGGGCGGTGAGCTGCATCTCCTGGTTCTTAATCCTGTGATTGAGCTCCCGGATCTCATCTCGCAGAGCGCACAGCGTCTGCGTTGAATTAATAAGACGACACTTGTTACTCGCTAATTAGGGGAAGGAAATTGAAGGCAGATGTATAAACAAGGACCGAACATCCACCAAACTTGTGTAATGGAATTCCCGCGCCCGTAGGAGCACTGGGATTAACAACTTTGCTCAAGCTGACTTAATCTATTTTTTCTAACGCTCGATACACTTGACACTGAATTTAGTGTGGCAGCCGCCGTGTATTGCCTCCTAAAGCGCTTCTCAATCATGATTCACGAGATCCAGTGGGCCTGCAGTTTTCATGTTGCCATTTAACTGCTTTTTGCTGATGCAGGTTCTCAATTACTTCAAGTCATGCTTGATAGCAATCAGGGCTCTTATTTTTGTAACTTTTTAAAAACACATCTCTGGTAACTGTGTTCTTCCCCCTCAAAACATTTTGTTAACATTTTCCCCTCGGTTAAGCTAAAGTAGTTGTTCAATGAATTGTTCTCAGCCATAAAACAGTTAATTGCACAACTAAATAACCATAGTCAATTAAGTTCCACACGAGTCCGCGCTTCCAATTTAAGGGAAACAAATCAGCAGAACTGCCTTGAATACATTAATGGGTACCTGTCAGTTAAAACACCCTTCTAAAAAAACATTTCAGGATTTAATGGACAGGTCAACCAAACTTCATTAACTAAAACCATTAAAATATAAAAACATCCCCATCTATTTTCTCAAAGACAAACATGCACTTTACTGCACTGGTATCTGCTGAAAACCAGGGGAAAACAGCACAGATAAATAACCGAGCAACAGCTATTCTACCTCAGCGCTGTCATTCATGTGTGAAATTCCAGTACCTCATTGGCATTAGATATCTTGGAGTCCTTCTCTTCTAGCCTCTTGTTCTGTGCCTCGATGCTCTTCTTCAGCGTCTTGTTCATTTCAGTTTGCTCAGCAAGAACCTTTTCAGCCTGAGCTGCCTTTTCCTCAATCTTTTTGATGCGAGTGTGCAAGTCTTGGTTGCGGTCCACCTCACGCTGAATATGGAGAAGGGAAAGTGTGTATGTTGGACCAACCCTGAGTTACATTGCTTGGGCAACCAAACCAAGGCTAGGAGAATGCCAGCCAAACAACAAATAAGCAATGAAGACCTTCTACAAAAGCGTTCAGCAGGGTGACAGATTTGCACATACATATGAGCACACAAAACGCTAAGGTGTTTCGTTATCATTGGGAACTTCATTTAAACAAAGTAAAGTAAGGCACAATAGGCCTCATCAAACACAAGGACTGGTGAAATTACTGAACAGGCATCTGCCCTGGTATTTATTTTTTTGGTTGAATCATGACTGTTTTGACACAGCTGTCAAGGATCCTAAAGCCAATCAGTATTTTAAGGGGTTTAAAAAAATAAATAAAAACAGAAGCCAGTTGGGCAGTTTTTTTTTTTGGCTTTTTCCAGAACAAATGGCATTGAGGGCTTTGCCTTTTCCTTTGCCCATGTCAACACAGTGATTTTCAGTTTTTTTGGCCGACATGCTGGGTCACTTGGCTTATGACTTTAGGAAACAGCCAGAAACCCCAATCTGTGTGTGTAAAAGCCATGATGTGCAGCTTGAGTACTAGCCATCACCTCGAAGTCCCGGGCGCTGATGTGAGCGGCCTTCTCAAGCTCAATACGGGCACGCTTATGACTCAGCTCCATCTGCTTCTTCTCCTGGGCCATTTGCAGGAGGTTCGTTTTTGAGTGGATCTTTTCTGCAGCTCCCTCCAACTACAGAAAATGCATTAGAGTGAGAATCACTGGAAATATGAATATACAAATAACTGCGCACTGATTATTTGTTACTCTGTAAAGTGTCTTTGTGACAGTTCTCTGTAAAAAGCGTTATACAAATAAAAGTGAATTGAACTGAATAATAACTGTGTATTTCTCCATAATTCACCAGATTTTATATTTCCACAGGCCATTCTCTGGAAATATGATTGATTGATTGATTGATTGATTGATAGATAGATAGATAGATAGATAGATAGATAGATAGATAGATAGATAGATAGATAGATAGATAGATAGATAGATAGATAGATAGATAGATAGATAGATAGATAGATAGATAGATAGATAGATAAATAAATAAATAAATAAATAAAACTTTGCTAACCAACACTATTGCAAGTAAAAGTAAGATTATAATCATTAAAACATGCAAGATATCACATACCTCAATCCTTTGTATGTACTGCCTTTGCAGGTCACCCTTTGCTATACTGGTCTCAGCCAGATGCTGCGATGTCTCAGGTTGAGAAATGAAGCTTTTAAACGACTTTAAAGTCGTAAAGACAGTGGTGTCATCATCCATGCCATCCATTTTCAGAAAAAAATATCAGCCTCGTGATACACGTCCCTGGCTCTGCAAACAGAAGTATTCAAAAAACACTGCTGAATGCGGCCATACTCCCTATAAATCTAAAATCTCCATATAATACACAATTACATGCATTTTGGCCTGGCCCTCAGTTGCACAGGTAAACTTGCTTGAGATTTGACACATAGGCCTACACTAAAAACTTAATGCTAATACTCAAACCAAAAAAACACACAGCTATTCTAGAAAAGACTTTTCGTGCTTTGGCAACAGTTGCAAATAGTACATTGTCAGCAGTTTTCAATCAAAGCTGAAGAGTTCCTTGTCAAGCAAGCATGAAGTGGATACAAACTCTCTGGAACTCTAGACAGCCCTTCACCCAACAGGAACCCCTAACCTGTTTCTAAAAATGCTATTGAATTTATAGCCTTTTTCAAGACGTTACAAACTGCACATGAACTAGTGTGGCCTCACAGTTAGCGACCATTAGGTAGCTGACTCTCGCAAAATATATTCTGGTTTACCTTGCCAACTAGGATGGAATTTTCATTAGTTTAATCCTCTCTTAGTAGTAACATTACTGTGCAAAGTAAGCTTGTCGCGTAAGCTGTCATACAGTCCTGACACAGAAATACTGCCGACTGTGCTCGTTAGCAAGGTACCAAGTCATCACACTTTTATTAGTAACAAAAAACGATGTTTTTTTTAGTTTTTAAAGACACTTATAACTTACAGTATTCCCTATGTCGTAGTCTAATTATACGACTAGTCACTTAACATTCATTGTCTCAAAGCAAACTTAAATGCAGGTAAACAGTGAGTTCTTGATGTCGCCTGCTCCAAACGTGCAACACTTACGGAAACTGCAAAGTGCACATCATAGACTAGATGGCTTAGCTTTATTGCTAACGTTAGCGTAGGTCGCTAGTAAATAGCTAGCGTTAGCCATTTAGCCCATCACTATTAGTTACGTAGAAAGCAAGCTATGTGGTTGTCATACACACCAGGTACTATTTATACAGCGACTCAGTTAAATTAATTTTAAGATATATTTCTAAGACGTGTTCTACATACACAATCGAAATTTTACCGTGGAACTTCACCGAATTCAAGTCCACAACTTGGATCTCCCTCCTCTCTGGAAACAGGCTATGAAGTTATCGCGAGATTACAGACTAGTTGTCTTTCTACCGTATATAACGTAATATTTAATCTAAAGTAATACATGTTTTCAACTTAGAAATACGTTACTCACACACACAAGGCATAGTCTATAAGTAATTAACTCATACCCACCTCCACCCCGGCCTTTCTGTTGTGTGAATGATTGTACGTTTCGTAATATAAATGTTAGTTGAGAAATGTGAATGTTATATGCTGCTAGGGAAATGTTTTTATTGGCCTATGTACCTAAATGCCCTATGGGGAGATATATTGTGGGCCTGGAGTATTTGTGATGATGTAATTGTCATGAAAAAGAAGGAATAAACACAAATCCCCTAAGTTTGGGTTTTGTTGTGTGGGCATGTGAAATTGTTTGTGAATTCTTTCTGTTGAAATGAGCTCAGAAGGTACAATAATTAATGTTTTCAAAGGCTGAGAGTCTGTGGTCATTGTGGTTATTTCTGTAGGGAACCCTGAAAAGTGCCAAACTTTCAGCGTTGTATAGGTATGGGGCATGCCACCCCAGCAAGGATGGCATACCTGCCATTCCAATGTTCCTTACAGCACTGAATTATTCAGCAGAACACGTAATAAAATATTTTTGAGGTTTCTTTGTCCATAATCCCATTTTCCTACGGCCACAACTACCCTATTTAAACAGCTTGCACATTTCTGTTTACAAATTGTACAATACTAAAGGGAGGGTAATGCTTCTAAGAGAGATTTTAATTTCAACCATGATAAAACAAGTAAAAATAATTTTTCAAGTATACCTTTTATGGTAAGGTGACTGCATGGTTTTATTTTTTAAAAAAGCAAGTGGTCAGGAAGTAGTTGTGATTGAAAAACAAGTTCAATTATTGAACTCAGAATTTTAATATACCACATTTGTTCTTTTTTAGGTTAATCCATCATCCTTGGAGGCCCACTTGTTTTCAGGTTAATACAACTCCTGCCTTTCTGATCCAGTATTTTTAAACGTATGCCTTACGCTCCGAGACAGAAAAACCCGATACCAAGAAATGGAGTTAGCAATTTTACAGAAAATTTAATTATTTGAGTGTGTTCTGAAGTCTTAGTGTCATACAATGCTAATCATTCTGGAATTCATTTCTAGTTGGAATGCTGTGAATTTAAAATTTCATGAAGATTAATGACAATCATATCAATAACTTTCCAGAGTTCACACAATAACCAAGTAGCACGTACAATTTATTAGTTATTAATACAAAGATATGATTTGAGTTTTATCAACAGTTCTTTCTAAGACATTTTACTTGATGGGAATATCAAGATACAACTGAGACAGATCATTTACTCAACCATGGTCCATGACACTTATCTACTGTGCATTGATCCAGGTCATACTTTCACTTTGCTTAAACTGAAAACACAAAGACTTCTATTATCTGTCATATATATATAATCTTTATATATTTTATGCATCAAAAAATAACCCACAGATTTCATGACACATGGCATATACATCAATGGTAAAATGCATTATTACGTGCACACCTTTTTCTACATGTTGGTCCTTGAACACAGTGGAATGTAAATATACCTTGTCATAAAATATGTCTCTCTATTTCACATACCAAAGGCATCTTCCCCAAAATACCCACTTCAAATATTAAAAGGAATGATATTACCTTACTGAGGAGATCTAGGACAATTAAACTAAACTGAATTTGTGCAGTATCTATGTTAGTTTAAATAAATGGTTGTTAGTGTTTTAACTAAATAATAATATGTGCATTGTGCTTATTACACCAACAGAGGGTGTACTTGAGCTTAGGCCAAAAAAAAACACTTTCATCAGGCGTGTGAAGAAAAACAAGATCTAGAATTGCAGATTATTTTCAAAGGTAAGTAAGAGGCAGTAAATTAAAAATGGCAAAATATTGTAATTAAATTGCTCAAAGCTGAAGTACAGGATTTTAAAGAATGTTTTATCACCAATATATTATGAACAACTTCATAAGGCAAAGATCTGTCATATACCTTTAAAGAGGCATACTAAAAGAATCCTGAACACAAAAACTGCACATCCCTGACAATGACCACATTCTTTTCACTTCTAAATAAGGCAAAATGAATAAAGAATGTAACTAAAAAACACTTTCAAAGTATGGAATAACTATAGAATTGTGAAACCAACAACTTGACAAAGCTGCAAATGGGCACACCATATGGATAAGTATATATCTTTTCACAAGTTCAACTGAAATTTAATGACTGGAAAATTCAGTAAAGAATGTGCACATTATCAAATGATTTGATTAATGTCTCACTGGGCTAGTGACATTCTCCTTATTCATTTAGCAACAATACATCTTTTCCTGGATTAATTTCCTTCAACTCCAACAATAAGAAGATATGCTGCTGATGTATACCTTCCACACAAATTAGGAATTAAACACTGTATGCAGAACTGCTAATTAAATGTACAGTTTCTTTGGCATTTTGACATTTAGCTTTCTGCCACAAACTGACAACAGTTTAATATTCTTCCCTCTAAACCCACAAAATCCCAGATATTATGAGTGAAATTTACACTATAAATGCTCTCTTAAACAAATGGTTTCTATTCAGCTGAGTCTCATATGAATTATTGGCTCACCAAAAAAAGAAACAAGGCTCTTCACAGTTACAAAGATGAGAAAATCAATGGCACACAATTATAATGAAACACTGAAAACAATTCCAATGGTACCAAAGGTTTTGACCATCAAAAAGTCATTTCCCTTCCAAATCAAACATAACTGTAAATGGACTAAAATGAGCATTCAAACTGATTAACATTAAACTGGGGACACTGCAGCTGTGCAAAATATAATGTACAATTCAGAGTATAAAAGTATTCGATTGCACTTCAAATGGGTCATTACATCTTGATGGGTTTGTTGAAACTATTAAAGAAAAAAATATTTCCAAATCTACACTATATATACAAAAATATATCTCGTATTTACTATGGTACAAACAAAAAACAAAATCTTTCTACACTGATTTATACCCTGAACTTATTTTTTTTAAAGGGCCTATTTGGCTGCCTCTGCCAGCAAAACAGTGCCATCCTCTGGCTTTTGGCAGTCTTCCTTCAACTTTTTAAAAATGTATTTATAAATCATGGGACAAGGCTCCAACCGTTCTCTCAGTTCCTCAAATGGAATTGAGTTAGACTGTGCAAAAGTGCAATTTGTGCACAGAACGTATGTGGAGAAGTATGGTTATCCATGATTTACTTCAAAATAGCTTTTTTGCTGAAGCAGCACTGAGCCACAACTGTGTTGGGGCCGACTGTGTTTAAAGATTGTGATGTGCCTAAACACAAACATGCATGGGCAATCGATTCAGCCAGAAACCTCCTGAGCAAATTCAACTGTTGTATCGGCTGTAATGTTGTGTTAACACTGCAATGTATAACAATACAGCAAGATCGTCGTCTTGTCCATGTTCAAAACAGTTTGTATACTGGCAGCACAAGCGGCATAGCTACCACAAGACATTCAAGGAAATATATACTTAAAAATGCTAAAGCAAAAAAGTGTATGGTACTGATAATGCCCAGCAAATCCCCAGTTCTCTTTTTAGGGTTTATTACAATGAGATTAGTCCTCACAATAACAACACTTAATCTGTGAGATAATCTAGTTTGTAGAGGACAATGCAAATCCTCTATATATTCAATGAGCTATATACATTCTACTGCCTTCAAATAACCAAAGTACACATGTCAAAAGAACAGCAAGATAAAACTCTATATAAACACTCCATGTCATGTGCTTTTTTTTTCTTTTTTTAGTATTTGTGACACACAAACATGCCCAGAGAGCTTGAAGTATTGCAAAACTGAACATTTACTTGTTTTATGAAAGACACTCTGTAGAGCACATCCATTGTTTGTGTTCGCCAAAAGGGACAAGGCATCATTAGTAGTGCAGCTGTCACATATGGCCCCGAGCCATCCATCTCCCACCCCCTCCTCCCTCCCTCCCCACTCCCAGCAACACGCGTGTGGCTCCTATGACTGGCCCACATAAAACTGAAACAGCGCTCTGCACCCGAGGACATCCCCCATCTCACAAACTCAGCACTGTAACAGCGGGGCATATCCACTACTCTATGTTGTATGGCAGACGTGTGATAAAACTGGGACCGGTGTAGCATTCTAGCCCGAGCCGCTTATTTCAGGGTTGGAGGTGGAAGCAGCCGTTCCGGAAGACGTGGAGTCTGGTGCACATGAGGCGTCTCCTCCTGTCGTTATCAGCTTAGTTAGGAGAAAAGGCAACAGCGGTCTGAGGCGTGAGGAGAGGAGAGGGTATGCCGTTCTTGCCCCCAAAAAGACAACTCAGCTTCGGGTGAAGATCGTTCCACACCGCACCCATCTATGGGGAAAAAACAGGCACGACATCTGGTTACCAAACTTTGCTGCACATTGCTGGTTCACACTAAGGCCAGAAACTACTTAGGTTAACACCTAAAATTTTAGGATAAACCAAAAGATTATATGAAGCTTCCAAACATTTTCACTAAAGCAAGGATGAACGCTCCAGGGGGGCAGGGAGAGTTTCATTATATATTTTAAACAATCAAGAAAAATCACTTTTTTTTGGAAGCCATGTGTTCTATATAATCCCCAGCACTAAAAATAGGTTGGTTTGAATGTTGACTTGGGGAAATCAATGTCTGTCTGGAGTCTCAAAGGTCTCTGGGTGACCAGGGAGATGAACAGTATGACTCCGCAGACCTCTTTGTGTCCTTGGATCTGGGAGTTCACAAAGGCACCAAGTATGTGGGAGGTGATGGGCAGGTAGGTGAAGATGAGCTGGGTCTCCTGGTGGAGGCAGAACAGGGAGAAATAGTTGCGCAGCTCCATGGTCAGGATGGCGTTCTCCTGCTGTAAGACACAGAGTGTGACATCAGAGAGTGAACTGCAGAGCTTCTGACACATGAAGGTGGACAAAGGGACAGGAAGTTGTGGTCCTGGATGGGTTTGCCCAGGGGTTTTAGTGCTGAGCGCGCACCGGAAGCGAGCCCCGCCCCGTGTGTTACCTGCACTATGCGGGACTCCAGCTGCTCCACAGACACCTGCTCCTTGGGCTGCACGGTGGCGCTCATCATCTGCCTCTTCATCACGCTGTACTTCTGCAGAGCTCGCTGGTGCTCGTGCAGCACGCCCTTCTCATGGCGCTCGCACAGGTCCTGCACAGTGCGCACACAGGCCAGAGCCTACCAGTCAGCACAGGCAGGCCCCGCCCCCCTCCACACAGTGTACAGGCAGGCCCCACCCCCTCCACATTCAGCACAGGCAGGCCCCACCCCCTCCACACAGTGTACAGGCAGGCCCCACCCCCTCCACATTCAGCACAGGCAGGCCCCACCCCCTCCACACAGTGTACAGGCAGGCCCCACCCCCTCTACATTCAGCACAGGCAGGCCCTGCCCCCTTTCTTCTTTCACTATCTTTCTCCCGATTCACACATCATTGTTACTTTGTTATTCTCCCAAGATGAAACATATACAAGAGTAAACATAAACGCATAACCGCTTTCTGTTTTACAGACTCACTTTGTATGACTGCAGCAGGTCCAAGAAAAGATTCAGTTTTTCCACCACATCATCTTCCTCTCGTCTCCCCTTAAAAAAAGTCGATGAAAAGGTAGAAGCGTGTCAACCGCGGGCAAAATGGCATTGAAATGTGGCTCAGTGGGGAACTGTTCGCGGGGGTGTGTACCTGTTCAGCTGCCTTGTCAGCCAGCAAGGCGAACTCCACGGACAAGCCCTTCAGAGACTGCCGCAGCGTTCCCCAGGTGCAGTTTGCTGAGGCCATGGCAGGGACCGGGGATGGATCTGTACCCACAGTGCTGCCATAAACACAAATATGAGCACCTCTGTAACACCAGTGGATTGCACTCAGCACTGTTTCTGTGAGAAGATACACTGGAGAAACCACAAACAATTTTACGACTTTAAAGCTTTGGAAAGGTTGTTTAGAACATTATAGTCATCTTATTTAGACAAGCATATTTGCAAGCACATTTCTCAAATCCAATTGGCCAGGCCAAAAACCAGGAGGAGTTACAGTATACATGCTAAACATGTATACTGTTTCTAGAACACTTCTGCAGGCACTGAGCTTTAAGCACTTTGAACTGGCAGAAAAACAAAAGCCACGCTGGAAAATTGGGCCATCTGATAAAAGAGGGAGGGAGGAAGGGAGGGAGGGAGGGGGAGAGAGAGAGAGAGAGCGAGAGACTAACTCGTCAGCCATATTGTAACCGTACCTCAGCTCCCTCCCAAACATGAGAAGGTCTGTGGCATTCTCCTTGGAGCGTTCGGCCATTTTCTCCGCTCTGTCCCGCAGTTTTTGGAAGCTATTGTGAATGTTCCGGATCAGCTCCCTGCTGGAGGAAAACTGTGCCTGGATATCTGCTGGGAGGTACTCCTGTAACAAGGCAAGAACAAATAATACACACTGGAAGACAATCCTCAAGTCCTGTACCACAGAGCCATGCAGAATGGCAAATAAAGCCAAGTCTATTTAATATTCATTCAAATATTTATTTCTCAGGGTTAGGAAAATGCACAATCATTTGGTATCAGAGAATACATCCAAATAAACTGCTCACCTTAGCTTGCGTGGCAATTTTACATGTCATAAACTCATCCCCTGCTTTCTTAAATGCCTCTCTCAGTTTGTTTTGAACATCCTGTGAGGGGGGGAAAAGGGAAAAGTGTAATTACAAATTTGACTCCTCACAAGTGGGGCAGATTTCAGACACACCAGCAAAGAAAACAGTCCTTCTTTCCTGCTCCAAACCTACGAATTCACCCGGGGAGGGCAAGCACAATTCTAAGCACAAACCACCACTAATCTGTATGCAGCACAAGCGAGCCCTTTAGTGAAAACAGAACATAGAGCGCAGTGAATATGGAGCAGTCCTATAGCATGAAGCCTACGGTTGCCGGGGGAACTGCACAAGTGGAGTACGATCATGGAAAACAAAATTCCGACCCTCTCTGTCAGCGGTGCATTTGTAGCTTCGTGTCCAATTTTTCTTTAGCTGGTGATAGAGCCGGAGAGCCCATGAAAGGGTCGGACACTGTGGATCCGACCTCATTAACCTCCCCTCTGTTCATTATGCCCACTGGCAGCTCTCGGCTTGCAGGTCTCCCTCCCCCCTCCGCTCGGCATCCCACCGCACAGCATTAATGAGCCCGCCGCATCTTAATAAAAACATCAACGCACAGAAATTTAATTATCCTCTAGTGCAATGTTTCAGTTCAGGTTGGCAATCTTTTTTTTTTTTCTTTTTTATTTTGCTCAAGCTATTGGGCCAACGTCTTGGTTCCATGATTGATTACAGCTGTTATTGTTTTAAAGTACTCATATGTATGCTTTCTGAGTGTGAAAAAGCAGTCACAGGAAAAAACTTATACTCAGTCTGTCTATAGTGATTAATGTTTTTGATAAGAGATGACCTAAATAAGTGTTTGGCACTTTGTTTGGGTAGAGGCGAAAATGGACAAATGTGTTCGTCAACAGGTAAAGGTTGGGACAGACACAGAATTGTTTTCGTCTTAACTGGCTCCACCTACATCCCGTCTATGATGTGTTGCTGACTGTATCTATGCACACACTAAACGATAAATGGTAAGGCAGTGGGAATGTCAAACAATGAACTGACAGAGCAGCGGCGGTGGACGATAAAAAAGGAGCATTTTCGTTTGTAAAATCAAACAGATTAATCAAATCGTTTAGGATTTTATCACCTGCAGTTCTCTCATCTCATTTGTTTATCATTTAACAGCATTTATCAACTCGCTTGCACTTTCATCAATTTTTATTTGAGGAATTCTTGTTCTTTTTTAACAGACCAATGTTAATCTCCTACACAGACTTTATTGTTGGGAAGTCTGGTTACCGTTAGATGCAACAGTACATACTTACTTATTTTATGCCAGTGTTAGGTGTGCGTGAGTCTCTAATGTCCTTTATTCTCTTTCCCCTTTGGTGGCATAAGAAGGTTTTAAATAATACATTTGCATACATCTGATCAGCTCAGCAAGCTGGTGGATGGCAGAGGGCCATAAAAGAGAAACAGAATGGTAGCCTCCAGGAGGACGATGGTACGCCAGGAATTGAGGGCGGTAAGCGTGGGTGGTGGTATGGGGTGGGGGGGGCAGTACAACCTATATTTAACTTGGCACATAGCCACAAAAGACACATATTCCTGTTTATGGCCACACATTTCAAGAGACCAAAGTGAATTTCTTGAAAATAGCAGAAGGCTTACAGGAAAAAGACCTGTAAAATATCAGCTGGGTGGCAATCCCGTGCATAAGCACCACTTCATGATCACATGGGTGGATAATGATTAAAAGAAGAAGTGCAGTTTCAGTGTGAGACTTTTGACTATCACAATCAGACTTCATATTCTGACTGGCAAGTACCTATTTTCTTAAAGATTTTTAATGTCTGATTTAAATTAGGTATGGATCCAAATCTCTTGTGTAGGATTTTACAAACTGACTCAGTACATCCCTGATGTTTCCTGACTGACTGCACAGATGCTTTCAAGAAAAACAAGACAAAAATAAAATGGCACATTCAGCAGTGAAAAGGCTGATGTGGCAGGGAATCAAGAACAAGCCCGGAAACCACACAGAAAAAATCAGCGCGGGATGTAGAAAGCCTGGATCAAAAAGCAGCCATTTCAGAGAAAACAGAATGAGCCCCGTGGAATTCTGGGAAGAACACCTTGAATATGCTGACTGCACTTGCCATCTCTCCGTCTGCAAGCAACGTGTGCCCTCAAATGGGACATTCTGATTGGACAAGGCCACTCACCGAGCCGTTGAAGGTCAGGAAGGTCTTCACCAGCTCGTCCCCTGAGAATAAGGGATGGCGAGCCACCAGGTTAATGAACCTGCGCAGGGCACGCCTCCGCCCCTCGATGAACTCTCGCTCGGAGGTGGAAGTCAGGACTGCGGACATGACAGAGGGAAAGGCAAGGCAAGCTCATCTACATGGCTTACAGAGGGAAGTAACTTCCCAACAACAGAAGCCTATTGTAGTACATTCACCACAGTGCAGGGAGGAAAGACCCTCCTTAGTCCCTCATGTTTACAGTTCAGGCACAATGCATGCTGGGAGTCCATCTAAAATTATCTTCCTCATTTGCAACTGAACTTGCATACCTCCTTTCAGCATTCTTTTTGGCGGGAGAGCTGGCACCATTCTGTAGGCAAACCGCTGCAGCAGAAGCTCATGAAACAGATCAAAATCACTGTATCTGCGATAGACGGATATTTTGAAACGCTGCAGAAAGAAAAAAAGAAACCATGCATAAGCCAGGGAGATAAAAATTGTGTGGTCATAGTTTCTCTAAAAATACCCTGATGAATGAAACTAGGACACAAAAAATAATTTTCTCTTTGCAGATTTGGCAATCATCTGAGTTGATTTATACTCCCCAGTCACTTTTCCCAATTCCAAAAGAAAACTGCAAGACACTTTAAAATGGCCCCATTTATTTCTGCAATCTCACTGCACAGAAACACCACCTCTCAGCTGTGGCCTTTTCACCAGAGAGGGCCAAAAGTGACCTCATTTTCTACAGTCATTCTTGGAGTGCTCATGTACAGTAATTAAACACAGAATCACTGAGGAAAAGAACCTTGCTTTTTTCATATAGTGCAGACTTAACAAGCCCAAAATTCAGCAAACAAACATTTCTCTCTCCTGTACATTGCCCAGGAACAAAGTATGAAAAATTACACTAATTTCAAAGACACACCCAGGCAAAAACCTGCCCCCTGAGAAATCGCCAATTCAGGTAACTCCAAGTTGGTTCCCAATTTAATGCACCCAGATGTGGTGTAATTCATGTACACACGAGCCCTATGCCAGTAGATGAAAACTGCAGCATCAGTAATGGAGCATTCAAAGTGGAACAGTGGTCAACCACTGAGCAGGCTGTTTCTGCCTACACAGTTAAATTTAACAGTGCTTTGAGCACTGTCTATGAATAACTGCATCCATGAATGTGTCAAATAACAAAACAAATATTTTCTGTAGACAAACAGATCCTGTTGTTTTTGTTTCATTAAACTGTGCCATTCATGTGAAAACTTAGCCCCCTCAAAAAGTAACCAACTGAAATGGACCGTGATATACACTGATCTATGGAGTGGGGAGCTGTATATTTAGTTTAGCGCAGTATCTTATTGCCATTACAAGGAACTAATAATAATCTTGAGTGCAAAATCAGTTAAATATACTGATTGTCACAAAAATGTGAAAACATAGTGCTGTGCCATAGAATGTTTCAACAGTACTATCTGCAGCGCTTAAATTGTGAAACTAAACAGACCTGCAATAAACTGTTATATGACCTCTTCCCCATTTAAACCTCTCCATGGCTTCTCACAGAGTCCAGTGGCTGTGCGTCACTCACCTGACTGGTAATCTGGTACTCCACGTGCTTCAGGAAGAGGCCCTTCTTCTCAGGGATAAGTTCCACCTGCACAGCGTCCCGCCCCAGCAGCTGTGCCAGGGTCTGTCTCACCACTAGGGGGCTCTCCTGAGCGGGCTGCATCCTCAAGGCCTGCAGGTCCTTGAACTCTCCTAGCTGGGGCTTGGGAAACTCTTTCAAAACACCCAAAAGTGCACAATGTCAAAACACATGAGCTGCAGATGAGCCACATTTACTGTCAATCTAGACGTCCAATCAAAATATTTAAAGTAGGGGGGGGGACACGTTTCAGAATGCCAAAAACCCCCACGGCCCGAGCCCTGGATTTGGACCAAACAGGTTACGCAGTCAGACCAACAGAACAACAGAGCACAGCTGCATTATCACTGGACATAAGGCAGCAAAGGGAGGGAGGACCCCAGGTGGGTCCGCAGCACATATGTTTGCACTCAACGTGCTATACGCTGCACATGTAACTTACATAACTGCAAGCCCTGGCTGCGTTCGGACTTGGCGTGCTTTCAGCTTCAATCAAAAGGCCGCAAAGCCAGCCTTGCCAGGGAAAGTCCCGTAAACACAGCGTGCGAAACAAATCTGACCAAGACTGATGTCACTTTCGAATCGTGAGCTGAAGACAGTAGTGCAACTCTTAAAGAAGCACTCATGTTTGACCAGCTCTTCAACTTCATGCTGGACTGGCCCATCCAGAACTGTAAGCCCACTTTAATGCAGCACAAGAAAAGGCAGGCACTAATCCCTTAACACAGGACAGGCAATACTCCAAAGTGTCGGACAGCCGTGTCCACTTACTGGTCACTCTCGCACAAACAGATTCACTTACATGACACATGGCTTTTATAACAATAACTCACCAGATTAAATAGTATCTAAAGGTCACAGTACAAAAATAGCAGAAAACAGAAAGAATGCTTTGTTTCATCCAAAATTTTGCCTTTCCAATGCATTCTTCAGGCTCCAGAAGCGATTGTGTGAAAGTCCCTAACTGAGGGAAAAGGCATTCATACTGAAAACCACAGACCCCAGGCTGAAAAACGACACTCCAGGGAGTTTCACAACACACATGAGGCTGGCATATTGAAAGCACCTGTAATAACACAGGTCCTGGATAATGATATGGGAATTAGGGAACAGGAGTTCTTTCTTGAGCCTGTCTGAAAACACAGCAATCAGAGATTTTCCTCTTAGCATTGATGGACTTTCTCATTGTTGCCCTCCTGCTCTGAACAGGCCTCATTGCCTGCCAATAAGGTGCTTTTCTAGTCTATCAAATGATCTTAGGTTTCACTTTGATGTCCAAACACACAGTAAGAATTAAATTACTGCTTTATAAAGATTAATAACCGTCATGTACTTATCTTAATGAAAAAAGTCTTGAGAACACTGGTGTGCCTGGAAATGGAGCTGTTGCTTTGCAACTATCAATGCTATGCAAAAAAAATGTCACTCTGGGGAAAGGCTGTGTCAGAACAGAAGACACGCAGAAAATGTGCTGACCAGCCTTTTCTTTTTTCGTAAGGGAGTATGGTTGTGGAGGCCGGATACAAAACATAGGGTATTTTGGACACGGGCCAGGAAAGACAAAGAGTCTGTAGAGGAATAATACAGTTCCTGTCTTTACTGATTTCATTATAACATTTCCTGTAAGTGACTAAACAAAAAAACACCACAGTAATAAATCAGATAACACTAATGTTGTTCTACCAGTTATGCTGAGCATTTGTATTACAAAACTCTCATCTCACGTGAACTCAGGTTTTTGATTGAGAAAACTATAACAACTTCAAGGTACATATTTTTGCCATGTCATATTTGCATAAGAAAACACACATAAAAATGCATGATGTATGTTACCTTGTATGTAGTTTTCCAGAAGCTTGGAGCTAGGCTGCTTTCCCTGTTGAGCAAGTGCAATCAGTGCCAGGGCTTTATACAGGGACAACTTGGAGAGGGACCCATCCTTATGTTCCACATGTTCTGCAATCTACAGAGAGAGAAGAATGTCAGCTCTACAGTTACTACATATCTACCATTACGTTTTTCATATACACATCAACAATACCCCAGCAGTACACTCAGAACGATCCAGGATAGGGGTCTGCAAGTCATTTAATTCTAGTTTTAAAAAAAGCAAAAACAACCTAATAATTATGGGGGAAGAAGAAGTCAAACAAATGTGCTGTTGGATGGCCATGGCAGGATCAGCAAGTTACTGTGGGTCTTCCTTCAAGGAAAGAGCTGGTATCAGTTCCATGGTTGACTTCATAGTTATTTTTTTGCCCCAGTATACCATAATACTACCCCACCATGCCAATGTGTAATGATGACTGGCATATCAACATTATCACTATATGAAAGACCTATCTGGACACTAGATCGCTCCTAAACAGTAGACATGTGTTAAAGAAATATTAAAGTGTTATTTTCATTCAAATAATATGCAGCGGACTCAGACTGATACTATTTTAAGGACATAAACTAATAAGTTAATTCTGGGATTGTAATGGTGCCGGAACCCATGGTCCAAGGTGGAGGATGGCTGGTACCACCACAGTAATGTTAATGGTGTAGCAAGGGCGTGCTTGTGCACTGGCCAATCAGCAAACTTGCGCTCCACGTTGGACAACATGTGGATGTCATCAGTGACATGTTTAGTTCATTATGGCAAGCGAGTGTTACATAATACATGAAAATATACTTGGTTGCCTTTGAGTCATCTGTGCTTCTGTGACAAGGAAGCATAGCAAGACTGTATAGACCTGCCTATTTTCACCTTGCATGTGTACCACAGCGTTTGCCATCTGCTGTATAGGAAACTGTACCAATATCTAATATCCAGCCAATATCATTTTATACATGGTTGCAAATCTACATCATTTAACAAAAAACAGTTGTAGAACAATTATATTGTTTTTAATTCATTGTGTCGAGATAGATTTATAAACAGTATCATTTTACTGCCTAGGTATACATCTACTGTTCTGTGTGTAGCAGTACTTATCCCCAATATATAAATATATTTTACACAATCACTCCATAAAATGCAAATCTACATTTTGCATGTCTTGACCAGTCCCCAGTATACACACATATACATGCACACACACACACACACACACACACACACACACACACACATTCACACTCCAACAATGCCAAAGAAATACAGTATATATATAAATTATTGATCTTAATGAGATTCAGGGCATTTCGAAAGGAATTTAAGATATGAAAACTTTTTAAATGACAACAAATGTATCAAAATACACACGTTTTCAATACATATATACATTTTGTCACTGCAATAATATACTTTGTAAGTCAAGAGAAGGCATTTCATTTCCACAAACACCTGCCAGGTCACAAATTACAACCTGTTTTTCAGCTTTTCCTTCCACTTCCTATTCAGTTGGTGCATTGTCTGCTTTCCTCTTTTTCCCTTTTAAAAGGAGAGGATTTCCTGTGCTATGACCCTTGATTAAGCAGCACTTTTTATCTAAGAAAACTTTAAGCTGGAATGAAGCAAATAATGTGTGTTTGTACTATTGTAACACTATGAAAGCTCAAACAAACTCAAGAACAAACAGACAAGGGGACACTTTGTCCCCTTGCACTATTGTTCATTGTTTACTGTTTACTGTTTACACTATGTTTATTTTATTTCATTTCATTTTATTTATTTTATTTTATGTTCACTGTTATGTATCACCAGACCAAAACAAATTCCTTGTATGTGAAAACCTACTTGGCAATAAACCTGATTCTGATTCTGACTAAGATACATATATATATTTTAATATAAGGAAATTTTAAGATACATTAACATGAACCAGACTGACACAAGCCTGCTGAAATAACCACTAAGCACAAGATCCACTGAATTCCTTAGGACTTACCTGGTTTTGCATAGAATTTGGAAGATCAGTACTTCTGAGCAACCTTTGAAAAACCTCTAACTGCACCCGTTCATCTTTTTTACTGCACAGTGCTTCATAAACCTCTCTGTAGTAGGGAGGAACTGACCCTGTATTGAGAAAGCAAAGAACTGGATCATAAACAGCACTGTGAGATGTAACATATTAGTTTTAATGCCTGGTTCAAAACTAGCTTAATGGCCTCTGTGATCTCACACTTGGAGATTTACAAATGAGGAAAAAAAGGACTTTGGTCCAGGTAAAGTCATAGCTTGTTTTACACCTGATCATGTCTGATTTGAGTTATGTATGTTTTTGTAGGAATATTTTGTAAGATAGTGAAGTCCAAACAAGGCCACTTTTTTTAAAAAAAGGACTTTGTTTTAAAAAGTGGCCTTGTTTGGACTTCACTATCTTACAGAATATTCCTATAAAAACATACATAACTCAAATCAGACA
The DNA here is from genome assembly GCF_013347855.1 of Anguilla anguilla. Classification (NCBI taxonomy): domain Eukaryota; kingdom Metazoa; phylum Chordata; class Actinopteri; order Anguilliformes; family Anguillidae; genus Anguilla; species Anguilla anguilla. Next base: position 46,412,061 of record NC_049202.1, read on the forward strand.
TGATCAGGTGTAAAACAAGCTATGACTTTACCTGCAATACCTGCGGTAATGCCTAGAGTTAATAATTACAAACAACAGACTAAAAAACAGTTAAGAAAGGCATGTACTTTCAAAAAGAAATTCAAGTCCGACTTCCAGATATTATACCAGACAACACTTTCAATTCAAAGCATAAATCTCCCATGTCACGCTCACATTCTCCATTATAAGTTAATGTATTATGTTGCACTGTAAAAAGTTGGAGTAAAGTACATCAGCTGAATTGTTTAAGCATATATCCACAGCTGTAAAAGTGAGATAAACTTCCACGTATAAGGGTGCCCATAGAAAGGAATTCATGAAATACGAATATATACATTATTAACACCTTTTTTCTACTGTAGCGATTGCCAAGCTTCCTTCAGTCTAGCCCAATTATTTTCACAAAAACAAAAAGATCTCTGGATGTTCTCTTGGTACAAGGAAACAACTGAGGCCTGCACGGGGTCACTATGGAAACCTTGATAGAAGCGTATCCGGTGAATGGACAGACCATCCTAACAGGATGGCACATTGCCCATTTACTGTGCAACAACAGTGCATCACTTCACGAAACCCAGTGCTGCTCTCTGACTTCTAAGTGCACTGTTATGTTCACATAACACAGTAGGCTAAGTTATATATCAAAAGTTAACAATCCACTTAATTTAACTGGAATGACACGAATAGCCTACTGTGAGGTGCATACTTATCTCGGCGTTTACATTTACGTGTAGGCATTTCCCATAATTGCATTACACAGCAGGAGTAACCTGTACAACTGGCATCTGAACAGGCACGAATAGAGCATGCACTTCTAAATCACATGGTAGGGCAAAGAATACTTCGCCAGAAGAATGTTTACGTCAACATATGGTGTATGCGATCACAATAAAAACATTTTTAAAAAGAAAATAAGCATTTCGCGAAATTTTATCTTTTTAAAATACGATGATAGTTGAACTTCTAAGAAATGTCGAGTTATCGATCTCAAATTTCAATTCGTTGTTTTTCGTGTTTAGATTCTGCATAGCCTATAACGTAAAGCAACAGTTGGCTAACTGAATGCAACGCGGGTCCTCTGACAGGCCACATCGAAACCAATGAAATAATTCAAAAACGGATACTTCTCATGAAGTAGGATATTTACTAATACAGAAGCTAGTTTGCTTTCTAGAATTATCAAGATAACCTAGTTACAGTTAATTACAAATGAGCTGGAAACACAAGTAGCCTAAACGAACTATTAAGAAACAAAATTAAGATGGCGAATAGAAACAAGTAACCAAAAGACAACCATTTCTTTTGGCCGTGCATAAAATACATAAAAGAATGAAGCTGACACATATTATTCGGTTTTGCGTTAGCTACCTTCATTGATGTCTCCTTCCATAGTTCAGATTGTCATGTGAGGGCGACAGCACCTCCATGTGATTTCCTAAAGAGAAAATTCCCCAATTGTAAGGTTGGCCAAGAGGAAGGTACCCTGAGTTGAAACGCATGAATGATATTTCGGTTAACTAAGAATAGCCTTCTGTAAACATTTTCGTCGCTGAACAAGGAAATGTGTTTCAGTTAAGATTTAATTTACATTTATACAGTATCTAAACTCAATTCATAATATTCCCACCATATGCTCAGTAATGTTGCTCATGTATGCTACACACATAAAATGCACTTTAAAAATCTTTTTTTTTCTCTTTTTTTTTGCTTATTGTGATTATCTTTGATCTATTGCGATTGTGATTATCTTATTTATAACATTTCGCTGAATCTGTTTAATCTGTTAAATGTATATGCTGTAATTACACAAAGGCTTAACGAGCATTTGTTGTGATTGTTAACTGTTTCAAATATAGCGCGTAGTTTTCCAAAAAAATAAATAAATAAATTCCGAGTTAGCACGCAAGAGTCCATAGAGCTCGCAGCTACACTGTTTCTGGTTGCTAGACGACTGCAGTCAGTGTAACATTGATGCCATAGCTTGAGTAAGGGACACTTACAAAGCTGGGTACATTAAGCGATTGTAAAATGAGCTGTCGTGTAGGCCTATTTCTGCCCAGTATAGTTAAAAGACTTGATCTCAACGAAAGCATTTGAATTGGGAAAAGCGGAGAACTTCTGCAACGCTGTCACAACCAGCCAGAGAAGCCATAACTAGCTGGCTAATTATTTCTGTGGCTAGCTACCGAGCGAACAATCGGCTTGTTAGCTAGTGTTAACATTCGCTTGCTATTCTCGGAGAAGGGGCTGTAGCATTTCGCGGAGTGCATTGTTCCTCGTCGTTTTTGGAAATTGGAATATTTTATTTGTGCATGTGTTTTTATCTTTAAGCTACCAGAGTTAGCGAAGTTAGCAAATGTCATGTCAACCTTTTTTTCTTCGATGACAAGCTACAAATCAATAGGCTGATGGATAACCGCAGTATCAGCAGTCAGGCTACTTAGGTGGTTGACACAAGTTAACTAAATGCAATTTAGTTAGGTGGCACGTTTAGTTCACGTTCGATAGCAAGCTGGTGAGCTTGCAAAAATAAACGACTTAACATGAAGTCGAATAACTTATTTAGGCAAAAGAACAGCTAACTAGTCTATGGGAAGGTTGAGTTTGTAACACAACAGACCTAGGATGGTCATGTGTATTATTCTGACAAATTAAATGATTAGGTTATTGTAGTCTATAATTATTAGACTGCTAAGTAAGCTAACGTTATGTCGGTTGTCGCAGCCAGTGATTTCCTGACGGATGAAGAGTTGGAAGATCTGGTAAGTTCAGTATAGCAAGACCATCAAATATTGCAAGCGCTTTGATGAATATCAAGTTTAGTAAAACAGCTGCTAAAGTATTTCACTGCTCATTAAGTATGATAGTTGTTGGCTTGACTCTTTACCTAGCTGTTTGTAGGTTCCAGGATCTTCTTAATGTCAAATGTAGTCAATGCTTTCTGTGGACTAACTGGTTTGGTTGTGTCATTAAGGGTGAAGATGGACTTTCAGTTGTCACCTATATGTCAGAAACCGAGAAGGTATATTTTTGCATTTTCTTTATCATTTCAAATCATGCAGATAAGTACAACATAGCCCATTTTATCAATGATTTTGTTCACAAAGACACTGGCTAAAAGTATCGCATCAATTCCTATATCTGAAGGCAATATGTAACATTTTAGATATGCTGAAGTATACCTAATGAAATGAGGTTGAGAAACAATATTTTTAGAATGCAGATGATAAATTGGTCATTGGATTTGCCCTTTTTTTCTCAGCAACCTAGAAAAAAGAAAACATCAAGTAAACCGCCTCCATCACCTAGTAAGGCATTCCTTAGTGTAACTTTTTATCAGTATATTTTTGTTTCTTTTCATGTCTGCTGTGTCTGATCTATGTGAAGCATTTATATTTTTGTAAACTTGCCTTTTTAGAATCACCTTATTTGTCTAGCACAAACCTGCACTCGAAGAAGGCAGCAGTGTGGCGCTCTCTGAAAGGGACTGGGATGATGCATAGTGAGAACCCGACAGCACGTGCACCTCGGGAGTTTTGGCTGGCATCCCTCAAAAGTGGACTTGGTCTGTGCCTGCATGCATTCTCTCTTGTCTGTTCGGCAGTTGCCAGTCTTATGATGATGAACAATTGGGTGTTCTTTGAGTTCAGCTGATCAACTTCTCCCTGCAGCCCTGTCCCAGCCTTTGAAAGCGGACTGTGATGTAACGTCGGCTAGAATGTCTACTTCCACAAGCACACCTGAGTACCTGAAGGAGGCCTTTGGCATGAAGAAACCGAAGCACTCTCGTACCTCCAGCAACGGTGAGGAGAGGTTAATGCAGCTGGAGAGAGAGTACAGCTGCGTTGTTACTGAAACTCCATGAGCTTGTAGTGCTAGTTTTGACTTCTTGTTGTGTTTTCCTTTCTCCCAGGTTACATTCCAGGAACTCCAGACTTTAAAGAGAAAGAAGACATGTATGATGAGATCATTGATCTGAAGAAGGTAAATTAAAAAAAAGGAATTACAGAAAGGCCATCATTCAAGAGTGTGATAAGAAGTGTGTAGTGATAAGAGGGGCATGTTTGAGTCATGTTATTGCTGCCTTTGTTTAATTATCTTGCCAGTGATTTGGGTATAGGAAAATATGGGCCCTTTTTCCTCTGTATTTACAGTCATTTAGATTGTGGTTCTTTGAGTGGCCCATTTTGAAGTATGACATTATGCAGTCTATTGAAAATCTGAAGACCTCCCTTTCTAGCTGTCAGTTTGCCCTTGGAACACAGACAAAATAACTTCTTAGTAATGGGTGAGTTTGGATTCGTATTTGAAGGGCCTTTTTTACCCTCTTGTTCAGTGTCTGCAGGTGCAGAAATCAGAAAATGATTTGATGAAGACAAAACTGCGTAGACTGGAGGAGGATAACAGCAAAAAAGAAAAACAAATTGAGCAGCTGCTTAACCCCACCAAGGTAAACCATTGAATGATAACTAGATATTTCTATTTTGATGTTCAGAAAATCATTCAGTTGAGTTCCCAATATAATTCGTTCAAAGTAATGCTTTCAAGGGAAACGGTCCATTGGTTATTCTGCAGGATTCGTTGATTTCCACATTTTTCATCTTCAGGGCTCTGAATACACACGGGCATTTGTTGATAAAAGGAATGATGGAAGTGCAGTGAGTATCTTAAAATTCTGCTGTACATTGTGTGATTCTGCAGTGACAGGTCCTGGAATTTCTAAGCTGATACTCCCTTAAACAGTCTGTTCATTATGACTTAAGCTTATAATCAAGCACTGGAACTCAAGGTACTGGGGGCACAGTATTAATTCTGTGGGGTGTCTTAGTGCACATTATTTTAAAAAATTAAAAAACGTGTCAAGTCAAGGGTTATTCAAACAAAGTAATTTTATAGAGAAATCATTATGGCCAGCAGCTGAATTTGATGTTTCATACCTGTCTAATCGGTTCCACATTTTAAATTGAATTTGAAATGATGTACTCCATTTTTACTCTCTGGTAGGTCACGAATAGCCTGAAACAGAAGATTCTAAAGCTGGAGCAACAGTGCAAAGAAAAGGACAGCGCATTAACGTAAGAGCAGTTCATTTTAAATACGTGCGTCTGAGAACTTGCAGTATGATTCAGCATTAGGTGACAAAGGCAGAAATGTCCAAAAGCATAAGATATGTGCATGAGGAATAAATAATGCTAAGGTCATTATGTCAAGTCTGTACAACTGAAATATCAGTGATGATAATCATTGAATGTTTTTTTTCAGCAAACTGCAGAGTGATTTGAAGACCACCAATATGGAGGAAATGAAGATTGCACTGGAGACGTACTTTGAGGAAGTATGTCATAGCAATTAATTTTTTATTATGAAAATAAGCCCTTTAAATTAGTTTCCTTTTATGAAGCATAGCTATGTTATGTTACGTTTCCACATTTAGCAGACACTTATCTAGAGTGAGTTGCACACATTACATCTTTAAATGGAATTAATATATACAGTTGGATATATTCATGGAAGCAATTCAGATTAAGTACCTTGCTTGTTCAAAAGTACATTGGCAGTGCCCCAGCTGTGAATCGGACCTACGACATATGAGTTACAAGCCCTTTTCCCTAACCATTATACACATAGTTCATTCCCACCCAATATATATCCACAACGTGCAGGCTATATATTTGTATAAATGCTATATTTTTCCCAGTGAATTAATGTTATAATAAATATGTGAATCCTGTATTTCATAATCCCATAGTACTTCAAACATATGCGGTTATCTTTTCAGATTCAGAGGCTAAAGGTGTTACTTGTCAGTGCAGAGACTGCAGAGAGAAGGTACTGTACAGCATTAACAAATCTGAAATGTATCCACTGTTTTCTGGTGGCCTGAAAGGAAGCAGCAGCAAATATCTTGGTCTCTTCACAGCAACCGAGCTGAGAGAAAAGAATCCCTGAAGCAGCAAAAAGTCCTCAACTCAACCATCCTGAGACTGTCGAAAAATAGCAAACAGTTGCAAGAGGAGAATCAGTCTCTCAGGGAAGAACTTGAGAGAGCAACAGAAAACCCCTCGAGCACTGCCAGAGGTTAACCCAATTCACTCTCACACTTTTTTAATGCCATTGCTCGTAACGCTGTTGAACGTTTTTCCCTACGGCTGCTTGTACTTCAGTAGTACTTTGAAAAGACACAATATTGACATGAGATAGGATCTCTGCATTTTCCAGTGCCCGAAATTAACTTTGAGTTTGAGTCTACACTATGCTGCAGCCATGTTAATGCACGGTTACTGCATATTTTCTTTGCTTCAGGTTACAGTGAATGGAGCAAGCAAAGGCTGGTGAGGCGCATCACTGAGCTTGAGAAGGTGAGCTCATATTCTTCTGGATGGGTTTGCACCAGATTTGTATGCGTGTGTTTGTGTGGGGAAGTTCTGTTACTGTAACAAGTTGAGTCTCGCTAGTACCCATTGTTGGTTGAATGGTATTAGTACTTACGTGCTTGACAGTGTTATGCACATTGTGCAAGTTTTGATTAACTTCAGAATCCTTCTAAAGTAACAATATCTTTGGCAGAAAACGGAGGACTCCGGACGTGCGCAGTCGTCCAAGGAGGCGGATGTGGCGGGCGGTGCCAGGGCCACTCACGTGAGCACGGCGGCGGTGACGAGCGCGGACCCGGCCGTGCAGGGAGTCGCCGCGACCCCCTCGGGGAGCGACCAGCAGGAGTGCGCGCGCCTGCGGGGGCTGCTCAGGAAGCTGCGGGAGGAGAGGGCGGGGCTGCAGGCGTCCCTCGCTGAGAGGACGTAAGACTGCGCTCTTCAGCTCACCCCAAACCTGGCTTCCCACTGTAAAAATCCCTCCTGCCTGCCTGTGCTCTGAGGTCTTACTGTTAACAGTCTCCACTGTAAACTCTGCAGCACTGCTCTGTTGAGGCCGCTGCTTTGATACTAGAGGGCCTTTTGAAGCCTTGTGATGGTAATGATGGTGTGACACTGCTCTCACTTTCAAAGGCTGTAATTAGGAATCTTGCTTGGGCTGTGAGAGGTTGCATATGAATTAAAGAGACGTACAGTATTTGGTTTGAATAAAACTTTTTACTGAAATCCTCACTCCTCAAGGTCCTGCCAACTGTTTCAGTAATGTCATATTACTGTTCCCTCGATGTGCTATGGACAACTGTTGCAACGTGACTCAAAATTGTGATAATATGAATTAAATTGGTCTATTACATTTTGAGTCATATCCTCTGCATATGACTAAATTATGCCATGAAGTTTGCCTAAGGGGATTGAAACATAACTGTTAACAGTAATACACACAACATAATGCATCCTAACATTTTAAAATGTTTGAAGATAGCTTATTAAACAACATTAAAGAGCCTAACTCTAGAATGATAGACTATGTAGCTGCAGTGAGCACTAATTTCATTTATGAAACAACCCAAATGTATTATCCGTTGATCAGACAACAAATGAGCATTTACTGTGAGTTATCTAATATAAGTCACTGATGTTCTTTTTCCTCACTTCAACCTCTCCCAGTGCTGAGATGAAGCTGTTATCCACTGAGAAAGCTGAAGCTGCTGAAGAAGTGAAGAGATTGAAGACATTTGAACAAGAGGCATCTCACCACAAGTAAGAGTTACTTTCTCAAACATCATCACATTCTGTTATCTGTTGTTTGGCTTGTACAGCAGCTCTCTAAAAGCATTGGGTCCGCCCCAGTGCCACCGCGGATTGTAAATGAAGTGCATGTTGGGCAGTCCTTCTCTTATTCCACAGTGAGGAGATTGAGAAACTGACAGGAAGAGTCACAAGTTTGGAAAAGGAACTGGAGGAGGAGAGGCGTCTCAGGGCAGAGGTAGAGCAGAACTATCAGGTAAAAGGAAATCACTCCTCATTGTCAAATAGATTTAAAAAAACATGTTAATACATTTCATGTCTCGATAATTTCTTTGTCATTTTTTTTTGTATGTTCTAATTTAGTTTTAATGTGTAATTTTGGAGATTTATGTAGATAATTAAAGTTGAACATGCTGTTCCACATATTTTTAATGGAAAACAATTGGTAACCGAGATCTGCGCACATTCCCTTGTTCCATCTTTCACTGTTTAAACATTGTCTTACCTTTCCTAAGTCTCATCGTGCATGCTAATGGATGGTGTGTATTTTCACCAGGTTCTGAAGGTAGCCTCTTCAGGCGACGTTGCGAGCCAGTTTCAGGACAGTCTGGGGCACACTCCCGAAAGCTCTGCACCTACCACTCTATCACCACCAGGTCGCCACCGAGTAGCGAGGGAGACGGAGGACAGCGCAGCAAGGACCATACAGAGACACTGGCATCAGTATAAAAGCACGGTAATATTGACCTTCTGTTAAACTATATGTGTACTCGTGTAATATGTCCAGAATTAATGTCTTCTTGTGTTTGACACTGGAAATTTTCCTTTTTACCTGGATAAGGGCAAATTTTAGGATATAACATTTTTTCTCTTTTTCAGAATAAGAACAAAGCCGAATATTCTGAGGAGGTGGGTACATTTAATATTTTAAGGGTCTTGTTTCAGTAGCATATGCTTGTGGATATTTACAAAAGATGTTTGAGCTGCTGCACACTCTTTGTCATGTGCTCTGTCTTTGCAGGACTTGGTCATAATTCAGTCAGCAATAAGGGGACATTTGACCAGGCAAAAACAATTGACATACTTTAAAGACCACTGTCAGAACAGAATTCAAAAGGTGAAGTATTTAATTTTTGTTTTGTGGTGGAATTCTTATTTATAAACATGTATCATTCTTGATAACAAGTAAAATTAAAAATGATTTTTTTACAGTGTTCTCTTAATTTCCTAGTTACCCAGAGCTGGTTTGTAGGCTTTGCAGTAACATACTATGGCCAGAAGGTGGCTTTGAAGGTTGCTTGTTACCTTACTGAACTGTTGCCTTTGCACAGATACCATACAAATTGATGGATGCATTTTTAGCTTGGGCTAATGAATGCTTGTGGAGAACAGTTATAAATTGTGTGTTTTAGCATATTGATGGTTGTAGAGGGGGGTTTTGTTGCATGGATGGTTTGCACGTTTAACGTTGAAAGTCATCAAATACAAAAGTGGCCTTCTGGGCACCAGATGCAGATAACGGCTCGTCCCACGTAATCATGTGATCCAGAGCTTAGAAGTAAATACGATATAACTGCGCGTGTAAATGCGCACAGTGTGAATCTCACCACCGCCCCCAGTCCATGTGTATGTTGGCCGTGAAGCAGTTTTCTTTCTGCATATTGAGTTCCAGGGCAGAAGCTGTGGTGCGTTGTTTGCTGTTTGTTCTGATGCTGGATACGCATGCGGGCCAGCTGATGCTTATCTGAGTGGAAGCGCTGCTGCTGTTTCAGGCCCAGCAGAGGGAGCCCACAGGGAGCAGTGGTGTTCAGGGAGGTCAGGATGAGGATGATCACGCGGTGACACTCCTGCAAGCCGCGTTCAGAGGGCACCTGGCACGCTGCCGATTCATTACCAACAGGTGATGGACCAGAGTGTGTGCGCGTGCATGCCAAATTGTGTGTGCATGTACTGCATGTGTGCATGTGCGTGCATGCCAGTATGTGCATGTGTGTTCGCATGCACTCGGTCGTTTGTGTGTGTGTGTTTGCATGCACTCGGTTGTGTGTGCATGTGTGCGTGTGCTGGCATGTGCGTGTGTTCATATGCACCCAGTCGTGTGTTTGCGTGTGAATGTGTATGCATCTTTGTGCCAAAAGCCTGTGAATGACTGCGCAAAAGCAATCCTTCTGCTTCATTTTGTGCACGAGGTCAGCATGCTTCTGCTCGTGTGTGAAATTATCCGCTGGCATGGGGACTGTGAAATTTTCCTGAGTGAATAAACCGCTATTCTGCAGTTTACTGAGCCAAATACAGGGATACAAGACCTGGGGATATAAACACATGCTATCTTTGTCTTAGACATGTCCTTGTGTTTTATATTATTGTCTCAACCAGCTAATAAAATCTGAGAGAAAAGCATGAGCATTTTGGTGTTGGCTTGTCAATTCATGGTCTGTGGGCACTCATTTGTGACTGACGGAAGCAGTGCCCTACTGTGACTCTCCTGGTCCTGTTTCTGAATACAGTGTTTCTTCTGGGCCCGAGTCACAGATCTCTGCTCCCAGGATAGTGAGCTCTATACCTACACCAGCGCCACGAAGGCTCACCTCAGCCATCCCGAGCTACCAGATAAGCACCCAAGGTAACGGAGGTAACTGTAACAGAGGTGCTGTAACATGATTTGCAACTGTGAGATCACAGGTTTGATTCCCAGGAGGTTAAGCACCTTGGCCCCGGTACCCTTGGGCCAAGGTGCTTAACCTTCAGTAAATACAGAAATGGATTGTATGTTCCGGATGCTAAATATAGTGAGGGCCTTTGTTAGCATTAGTGGTATGAAATTAATGACTCAGAGCTGCTTTGTGTTAGGAGGTAGCAATGCTACTGGGAGCGAAGAGGAGGAGATCGAGGAGGACATCCTGGATGTGACTGAAATGGACACTGATGAAAACTGTAACAGTGTGGACTCCAAACTGCACAGCGCTGTCAGACAGAAAGCAGTTCCAGGTGTGTAAATGTGCTGAGGTCCATCAAATTCATGATGGAGATGATTCGTTGAAATGCTTCAACTCTTTAGATGTTGGTAAAATTTCATCACTCACCTGCAGATCCTTTAGAATTTCCAATGAAACGTGCAATAAACTTAAGATGAAGGAAGTATTTTTTCAGAATTTAAGCCTATTGGGGGAAATGGGTGTCACCTTAACATGTACCAGTAAGGTGCAGAGGTTTTACTGGTGTCTGAAACCTTAAAACATTTAAAATGATCAAAATGACTTGACCTGACTTGATTTGACCCAAGTTAGCAAACATGAGTTCAATCACCTTTAGGATTCAGTGGCTATTTTCTATAAATCAACATTATTTTTCAGTGCAACCAAGGTTTATCTTAGTTAAGCATTCCTGGGATTTCAGGAACATATCAGAACATTTTTTATTGTTGTGTACTCTACAAGCTCAAAAATATGCACTGAGCATGTTTGCTGGCGAATTGACCAGTTGTAATATTTTGTTTAGCCATGTAATACTGTATGATCCTTGAAATATTTGTTAAAATAAGTAATTGAGTAAAATGCTTTGTAATATTAAAAGCTGCAGTATTTTTACGTGCAAAGACCTCTTTTAAAAAGTGTGTTTGGAAAAGTAACAGGCAAACTTGCAGATGTAAAAAAAGGAATTAATACTTCAAGTAGAATTGGAAAAAGTAAAGGTTTGTTACAATGCCGTGTTCTTTTTCTAACAGCACAGTTAAAACTCCATCAGCCCACAGACACCGAAGCTGCCAAAGCAGGTGACTCTGATGACTCCGATGACATCATAGTCTCTCCATCAAGGCCTGTGAGGCGAAAGGACTCCTACTTCTAGCGTTCGTTAGGTTTCATTGTGCACTTAATTTAATGTAGATTTTGGTCAAAATGAACACATCATATCCATGCTTGCATACATCTTAAAAATCATTTTTGCTAATCAAAATCCAGCCGAGGTGTTTGAATTTTACTTTGGCTCAGCATTAATTGCATGAGTACTTTCAGAATGAACTATGAAAATGGTGCCCCTAAATTATGCAGTAGAATCAGTCATGCATTTGCAGACTCTTTACAAAATGTAAAAAATGTGATTACAAGCATCGGTTTAATTTGCTGCAGTCTGTGTAATCATGAATAATCTGTATGGGTTATACTGTCCCTTTATTTGCGTTAAGCTTGTGTAAAGTGATTTCATATTTGTCAAGGTTCCACATGAAGTGCCTTCTGTCACCGGGAAGATTTTGATTGATTTAATGATGATAAAAATATCATGAACATACAAGATGTATGGATTTTTACAGGGTTATTGTATTAAAGGTATGCTGTGATGTGCCTTCACACTGTGATAACCACCCCTTCATGACCCCATTACATTTCAGCATCTGTTGCTTTTTTCTTCTAATCTGCTTTATCAAAAAACCAGAGGCTGCGACTTGTTCTGCAGTGCAGTAAAGTAATACAGAGACACTGCAACATTTGGATCAGACTGTGACTTTCCCCTAATGATGTAATGCATCCTTGCAGTAGTGCACCATTACCCAACCCATATACATTTTTTTCAAAATCCTCAAAGAGTGCATTGTTAATCAGTGATAAGTATAATGCATTCTTGCTTTTAAGTGAGTCTTGTCTGCATGGAATGCTATTTTTTTGATGCAGTGCCTTGTGTAATAAAAAAAAGTTTTTAATTTTTTAAATCTATTTATAAAATTTTGCTTTTTTTGTTATTAAACGTGTATTGAATGCAGCTGTTGTGTAGTTTTTCCTTTTTGTGACTGAGATACAGTGTTGCGATTGTTGAAAGTTATTCCATCACAAGCATCCACATTACTAAAGTACATGTTTAATATATTGTATATATCCATTATTAGTGTCCGGCAGTGGTTTCGACACTGGACCAATAGCAAGATTTTTAAATCCGAAATACATTCATTCATTTACCTCTTAACAGGGACAAGAGAACTAAATTGCTAAATTTCCTAAGCTGTCACCAAGTACCGTCCAACATATTTGTTTAAGAAGCTGGCCCCTTCATTATTTTGTTCTCACATTCATTTAATTTCATCAGAGGAGGATGAATATATTTGTCAAAACAATAACTCAAAGCAACACCATCGTTGCTGAATAACTGCCACTCAATGTGATCACACAGATTTTTGGTGAGTTCTGAGAAAGCACTGATATTTTCTGTTTTAATTGGTTCTACCCCTGTGAAATGGCAAGGGCACTTACATGATTCCACCATGGAGCTATATGTACCGTGCCCATCTCATTTCAACCTAAAGTATGTTTCCAGTATTGTCTTCTGATACAGTTATAGCCCTTGTTTTTAAGATTTTTGGTTTGGTTGGACATTACCTAGGTGCAGGTGCTAGCCTGGAGAGGATTTAACGCAGCAGAATCCCAATGGTGATATCACTACAGACTAATCCACGTTGATGACATGGCACTCCATCAATCCCTGACACGCCGACAGTTACATTATACTAGTATTATGAAGTCCTCTTTTCCCTACGGTGCGCAGGAACTGGCGCCGTGGGCTATGCATGCCAAATTGTGGTCACTCAGTCACTCACGGACGACCTTTGAGGGACGTTTTGTGGGACGCATGCGCAGGTGGTGCTTCGTTTAGTAGGACGCATGTGCAGGTGGTGCCAGCCAAAATGTGTCTGTGGAAGTGAGATGCGCTGTGGGTCTAGATGGTTCCGTGCTTGTTATAATACAAGGGAGTATGGTCCGTTTCCATTCTAGGGATGCTTGGTTACTCTTATTTTTGTTAGATTTATCTTTTGTATTACCGTTGTTCAGACCAGCCTTGGAAAAACTGTTGTCACGCCTTATTCAATTAAAATTTGAATTCATAATAAACACTTTTGATAATGTTATCTTGCGTGGGACAGTTTATACATACATGTTTCTTAACCTGGTTAATTCTTCGGTTGTTTCTGTGGTTAATGCAACCTAGAGCATTTAGGGATGTAACAGTTCAAATGAATCGTTACAAAATGTGTTACAAAAACTTACAAATATTTGACCTCCCTGTTCAGCATAAACACATCTTGAAAGACCTGCAATTTGGTTTTTGCTCCAGCTGATCATCCAATTAAGTTTTATACATCTGTTATTTAAATACTGGTCTGAATTTGACATTATTCTGCACATGATGTTATTTTTTCGTTATAGATAGGAGTCGTTGGTAGGAAATATCTGTTTCTTTTTTATTAGAAGGATATAAGTGAAGGGGTTTCTGTAATTTAATTTGATTCGTTTAACTGAAAATGATTCATACAGATATTCAGCTTTCTTAAAAGAATAATTAGCTTTCCGTGACGTGTGGCAAAATTCGTCAATAAATTAAGATTAATTGTGACAGATGTCCCAAATGACAAATATCATGTGTAAATGACCGCACGTTTCTTCCACAACAGCTTTAATGTAGAAAATTCAGTTATTAGCAGGGATATTCAGTTTTGAATTAAAGCATGTAGTGGGCGATAATGAAAAGTATTCCGTTAAGTGAGTAAAAAACAGAATTGGTTACTATACTATAGGCCAAGGTTATGCGTAAATATATCCATTGTTATAAACAACATTGTCCTCGTATCCTCACCAGTTCTTTCTGTAATCGCCGATTAAAATGCACTGAGGTCAAGCCAACGAATATTGGAGCCTCTCAGGAAAAAAATTCACCTCCCAGGACTGCAAGCGTAATAGTTGTTCGACCATAGACTGTATAAAAATAGTGTTCAACCCTCACCCACAATGGTAACCAGCCCTGTTCCTGGACATCTACCCTACTGTAGGTTTTAACTCCCTCTAACAAAGTACATCTCATTCAATAGTTAGACATCTTGGTGAGCTGATGATTAGTAGAATCAGGTGTGCCAAATTAGGGTTGAAATGAAAACCTACATGATGATAATTTCCAGGAACTGAGTTACCACTGCTCCACCATTTCAGACTATTACCTGATTTACCCCACCAGGGGTCAGTGCATTCAACAATTTCGCTCCGATGATCATCACCAAATGTCCATTTAACTGAGTGGGATGAAACGGTTCAGCGAGGGATCAGAGCTACCTCTGTCCTTAACTGTGGTTGTTCGGCGACGGTGCTCAGGACTGTTTCATTCTCATTATTAGACAATACCCAGATATTGACAGTCGTTCATATGTAAGAAAACTAATAACATTAATGGACTCTGAAATACTTAATCTCAAAATAGTTAACTAACTAGCTACAGGATTTCTTGAGAACGGAACGTTGTCAACAAGACGGCAACGTGCAAAAACTCAGTCTTGCTCTTCAGAGCTCAAGGAATGGTTGGATTAACAGGAAAGATCCAAAACGCCAGGACTAAGACAAACATTCCGTGGTTTAAACATCCTCATGATTTCGCCAGAGAAGGGTAGCTATGCTCCGAGTGTTTATGGTGTATGTAGTTAGCGAGGTATTTGTCAATGTTGGCTAAATTCGAAATCTCTAAGGGCAAATATCTAGCACGCTAGCGAGCTAGCACGCCGATTTGAAATTCGGTTACATTTTTTAACTTGCCAAGTTGATTGTTAATGTGATGATAACTGAGAAAGTGGAGAAAGTTGTTTTTGCTATCTACCTAGTTCGCTATTTAATGCTCCTGAAATAGCATTATTTTTTTGTAACTAATCATTGGGAAATTAACATCATGTTGCGGATGGAAAGGGAAGACTGATTTAAAGCTTTTTAACCCCTTCGATTCTAGATAACTGTCTGTTAGCTATCCAAGCTTTGCTGGATACACAGATACTAGCTAAAGTAAAGAGAAAGCCATTCTATTGGTGATGATCGAGGAAAGGAAAACCAGAGACGGTAGAAAGATCTCGTTATATTCGTGTTGTCACGGTTGCTATCTAGAAGTGTTATTTTCGGCTCGCATCTTGAACGAATAACTTGAACCGGCAACGTTAACAAACATTACAATCCATTATCAATGTGTTGCTGTTCTA
The DNA here is from genome assembly GCF_013347855.1 of Anguilla anguilla. NCBI lineage: Eukaryota > Metazoa > Chordata > Actinopteri > Anguilliformes > Anguillidae > Anguilla > Anguilla anguilla. The sequence continues at coordinate 46,427,694 of NC_049202.1, forward strand.
CCGTTACTGCTAAGCCAGGTCTTGCGACTAGCCAGTAACGTTTACTTGCTGCACTGAAATGGAGAAACTGGAAACATTTTTGTAGACTGTGACTCATCAGACCTATCATTGATTTATCAGAACAAATTACAGAAGAGATTCCAAGATTCGATGCCACACAAGATTTTTGCGAGCTCAGTTGCAAGTGTGACCAATCAACCTGATACAAGAGAAGCATTTGGACTTCGCGCATCCTACAGCCATTACCGAAGTTCAGTGTAATTTTATTTACGAGATTTGGAAAATCATACGACCACAAGATAACTATGGCAGCGGTGGTAAATTACTCGCCTCCTTGGTGGGTGAACCTACTGCACCGACTACCCCACTTCAATTTACAGTTCGAACAAATAAGCAGTGATTTTCACCCCGAAAACTCGGAATACCAAAAGGTAGGTTGAGCCAGTACTACATGCATGAATGTTCTCGCTTCAGAGCGTCATAAATGATACATAAATAGAATGATTCATGCGGTTAAAATGTATTTTCTAAACGATCCATACGAGGACCCGTGCAACATTATAACTTGAATTGCGTTTAATTATATATTTATTTCGAATTTGCATGGTGTATGTTCTTCGGCTGTCTAAAATTTACTATGCAATGTTGAAGTGCTTGTTTGGGTTCACGTGATCTCCCTCTTATATGACGTCGTTATATTAAATAATACAGTTTCTTGTTCATTTTATCAAATATGTAATCCAGCGGCTTTGGTGAAATTCTAGGCAATTCTAAATTGTACACTTAATTTACGAATGTTTGCTTTATGGTTACTTCTCCTGCCATCTTTCATGTAGAAATCAGAACAATATTTCTATCAATTTAGTCCAGTGAGATGTGAGGGGGTATTAAAATAAATAACACAATGGGTTGCAAATATCACATTTACAGTATTTTACCTGAGGTTAGTGTACATTTACCAGTGTTTACTCAGTCTGTGAATAGGTTAAGAGATGTGAACTGCCATGATAAGATTATAATGGAGAACCCACCAGTCCCTGTAACCCCTGTGAGTGTGTGCTGCAGCCTCTATGAATGGAGGGACTTTAACATCCAAACCTGTCTTAGCAGAAACGCACACACATCTCCCTCTATCCAAGGTGGGATGAGACATGCTATATACTGTGTCTCTCAAGTCCTCATATGTGTGGTATCAAATTGTGCTCAGATCTGACCTTGAGAAGGACAATCCACTTGTGAGGAGGAAAGAGCTTCCGGGATGTTTATTCACTCCTGTTTTTCTCCTGTCCAAATGACATATTCATTCTCTTTGCAGTGGTATCAAGCTTTACCAGAGGTTTATAAGATCCTGTCACTCTCATTCCATTAGGCCTATTCAGTGTAAATTGTTTTACTTGGGGTTTGGTGACTGACTTGGGCCCTGCAGTTAATAAGTTCAAGGGTTTTGTAATTTTCCAGGTTATTATTTGCCTGTTGTACACATGCCTGATAAAGGAAAGACCTGAAAAGTGAAGACAAGGCTATGGCAAGCAAATGGTCTTTTAGGTGACCATGTTTTTATTTATTTTATGAGAGAAAAAGGAGGTCACAGATGAGGTAAGGCCATGGCTAAGGCCATTTAAAGGCCAAATGGTTATTTAAAAGCTTAGTGTGTATTTCCTTCTCTCAGTTTTGTTAAACTTTTCATTTTTTCCAGCTCTACACAGCTGTTACTGTCCACACCATTACTACTGTAATTTGTCTAAACTGACATGCATTTTTGTAATCCTGTCATTGTATTGTTTGGCTAAAAGTAAACAATCTGTCAGAACGTAGGTACATTTTTTGACATTTCTGACTAACCTGTGGTCAGTTGAATGTTTCTTTATGGTGTGTGATGATCTTTTCCTGAGCCTTCCCAGATACTGTGGAGGAACAAACAAGGGTTTTCAGTATAAGCTGTTCATGATACAGGGAAAAAATTAGGTTCTGCTGTTACTGTGGTGCTTGGTGGATATTTCATTGGACCCCAGTGGTTTGGGTTCATGAACTCATTGGTTGGCATGAGTAATCTAGACTCAGTATGTGGCTTTAAAGGAACAAAAAATCTACTGCTCAAGCAGTGCTAATGATACCCCATACAGCCCATGGCTCTTTTACCCTTTGTAGGATACTGCCATGCCAGTAAGAATTTAATTAATTTCAGGATGCTTATTTTAGGACCAAAACGGGGAACTGAAATAGTACAATGTACAAGGTCTATAGATTTGTAAGGGTTTTATCTGTTTGTTGTGCTCTGGTGTCAGTAGAGAAGGCACAGAGGATTGCTCAACTAGCCAGCAGGGGAGAGTCCAACTGTGGGTCAGGCTGATTACTGCAGACAAAGGCCTGACTTACAGCACTCTGAACGGCCAGCCCCACTGTGTCTGCCTGATCTGCAGAAGCACACTCCTGCCCACTGAACTGATGTCAGTTCTAGTACTGCATCTTTCTGTGGAACTCCCACCTAAAAATATTAAGGAAACAAAATCACTGCCCTATTTCAATACCATCTTCATGTTTGGCTTTAATTTGGCTTTTCACGCTAACATTTTCCCCCTCTTTATTGCTGTACTTCACTGACTTCTTTGTATTTTTAAACCATTCTGCTGCCTTACTTGTTTTATTATCTGTTGTACTACTCCATGTTTTACTGTGTACCAGGGTTCTTCAGTAACATTTGTTTTCAAGGAGGGGCATGTGCTCCTAAATTGAAAAATTTAGGAGTACATTAATAAATCACAGTTATTAGATGTGCTCTTAAATAATTTTACACACATCTATTTTCAGGAGCAAATGTTCCTAAAATGGAGCACTGTAGAGCCCTGTGTACTATGATATGTAGCTACACTGAGTATGATGTATCGTAGATGATGCTCCACTAATTCATATCCACTGCCTGTCGGCCGCCAACTTGATCGTGCTCAGCATGCTTTCCCCAGTGTCACTGCAATGAGGAGGTAAATGGCTGCGTGGCTGGGGCCTCACTGATTTAGGCTTCCGATTGTGGACTCACCACTAATGTGTATTTACAAATTTCATCACTTTGCCAAAGGCTTGCGGTCCCATCGAACGAAAGGGGCAAACTGAGGGAGGCCTTTTGACTATCGATCCCATACACTCAGTTGAAATTCCATTTAGGCCTGCACTCCTGCCCTGTCCCCCGGGACTCTTTGATGCTGTTAGGGAGATTATCCACCACTCCCTGCTGCGGGACCTGCAGCACGGTGGCAAAGCACACTATCATAATGGTGACAAATTGATGTGTGATGATGTCTCTGCCCAATGCTAATGGAGGCTAAATTAAATAGCGTCTGAGTATATGTCTTTGTGCCGGATGGATCATTATGACACTGTGCACAGGGAGGGAGGACCGGGCCTTCACACAATCCAAGGGAGTCTGCCACTGTTGTCATGGTCTTATAATGGTATCTGTGACATGGCTATTACTTCTGTTGTTGCCACAATGCACTCTGTAGTAACCCTTGCTGCAGTCTTACTAGGAGTGCTGTAGTTTAACATTGCTTCTATTTTTTGTCCCTGACTAGGATCAATATGTTGATATCAAAATTTTATCTTGGGTACTTCATAAAGTAATAAACAGAAATCATATCTACTTAGGCTGTAATGGCTTGTTCTGATGAAACTCTGTGAAAAAGCTGTAAGCTTACTGCTAGTGGTATAAATGAACTAGGCTGATTTCTCAGCAAAAAGATTGGACATTTATGCCAGGATGTTCTATTTTTTTGCAATTATATTTTGCAGTATCCGTTATGTGAGAATGATTGTTTATACCATGACTATTCAGTTCAATTACATTTTTATTTGCATAGAGCTTTTTTACAGAGACTCTGTCACAAAGGCCATTTACTAGAAATATGAAATCTGGGAAAGGCTGAGCCTGAACCCCCAAACAAGTTGTGAGATAAAAATTCTCCAGTGGAAAGAAAAAACACTCGAGCAGTGGCAAGAAAAATATCCCCCTGTGGGAATATTGATCATTTTTGGCAAATTTGCACCATTCAACTTCACCACTAGGTCTAATCAAAGATATTTTGGAAATAGAAGACTTGCTAATACTCAGTGTCTTTTGACTGTACCGAAAATAAAATACAGTCAAGGTTCCATTTGTTAAAAAAAAAAAAAAAACTCCTGTCCATAAATGAACATATTCAGGATTGGCATGGAATGTATTCAGCTGAATTGTGACTTCCTAGACAAGCTCTGTCTGTCAGCTGACATTATGCATGTGCGACAGGCAGCTGTTGCTGACACAAGTGGCTACCCTTGTCTACACAAATGGCTTCCCCAGGCAGCATGTCTGTAGTAGCTTTGCCACTGTTGACTTAAGGATGTGGTCACTGCAGCCTTCCTAATTGGCTTTGTAAATGCTGTGAATGTCTTTGATGTTGAATTATTTTCCTTTTCATTGGAGTCGTTTCTGCCTCCTCATGCAGTGATCAGAGCTGGGCCTCAGCTGGATAAGGTAAATGTAGGCTATGTGGGAGATGGAAATAGGAAATTTATCAGTGAAACCCATTATGCGGTTAAACCCATGTACTGGCAGCTAGCATGCTCAGTGTGTGATTGTGTTTGACTCTGTTTGTGTTTGGGTGGAAGCTCATCGTGTTTTTTCATTCAGTGACCCTGAGGCCGTTGAGGTATTTCCCTGCAGCATCTTGGGTCTGTGATTAATTTGCCGTATCGGTGTTAATGGTGAAACGCATTGTCAGTCATTCACTTTTTCCATTCCGGCGTGCGGCCTGAAAAGCGGCGTTAGAGTGGCACGTAAAGCTGTCCGCGCGCGGGAGGCCCTGTTCGGCGGGCTGTAATTTAGTCTAATTGTGAGGTGACATGTTTAGAGCCTCGCCCTTCTGATCCAGAGCTCCTAATGGATTTGTTTTCTGCGTCGCTGGAATTCGCCGCTGTGGGAAAGCGTCAAGAGGTCGTTCGAGCGCTGCCTGACGTGCCCTGGCCATTGCGCGTTCAGACCCCGGCCCGGCTGTCAGAGGTCAGGAGAAGGCCTCGGGGACTGAGTTTATGGAGGAAAGGGGGTCGCGGTATTGTGCGCTGTTGCAGCCGAAGGAATGTTGGATTCAAGAGGCTCTTAGCGTGGATTTAATCTCCTGTCCGTCACCGCGCTTTTCACGCTCGTATCCGCGGGGCTGACGCAGCGGGCTCCGGTCTGCACCGCGCCGCCGGGCCCCTGAAACGGCTGATCTGTATGCGGAGGAAATCGCCGGGAGCGGGATAGACGGACACAGACAAAGACTCGGCTCTCTTTTTTTTTTTTCATTCAGGAATTCAGGAGAGCTGTCATGCCGTTGGCATTGAGGAAGTGGAACGTGCTCTGTGGGGGATGGTCAGTCATTTTTAAAGAGCTGGTAAGGATGTCTGGGGTCGTCCTTCAAGCCAGCGCAACTCAAAAGGCTGATTGCACAAGCGAGCCGACACAATGGGGAGAGTCGGGCCAAAAACAACCGGGGACCACACGTGCATTTCATTAGTGTAGTCAGGCCTTCTCTGAAGAGAAATAAATGCATGAGAAACTCGAGTGGGCTTGAATGGCTGACAGAACCTGGGCATCAGGAGTTGCCTGGCTCCTATTCCAGAAATGATAAGAGGCTCTGAGATTTTGTCCTGCTTTGTCCTCTTCGGTGGTTGTGTGTCATTTCCTTCCTATAAGTTTGCAACAGCAAAGCCGACGCTCTTCATTGTACACCACCCCCAGTTTTCCTTCTGTCATAAGCAACAGTGGGCACATTCTGGCCTTTTAAAACAGCACTTAGGTGGGCAGGTAATCAGCAGCAGGGCGATTGCCAGAGCTGGACTTTCTCTCCAAAACTCCAAAACTTTCCTGTTTCTGGGGTATGTCATCCGACTGCTCCCACGGGAACGCGCTCCTGCTGAACTGTTGTGGAGGACAGCGGCCCGCCTCCTTACTCAGGCGTGGGGACGGTGGCTTTCCCTGGCGAGACCCGCCCACTTGGCCATCGGCCCCGTAGCCGAGGGCCCGCTGGGCTGTCACGACTCGAGTTGACACGACAGGCACAAAAATAGGAGGGGATTATTCTCCGGCTCCTTGGCAACAGATGCTGCTGGGAAGCGGTGGGGCGAGCCTGCCAGCGCTGCTCATTCCCAGCAGCAAGGACTAAGATAACCGCAATCCGTCACACGTCCTTCCTGTCGGAGCTGTTCGGGAGCTGTGTGGCTTCTCGCACTATAAGGACCATTAAGCCCTGCTTGCATCCAGCACCCGTCCCGCTGTTTCCCTGGGCTATAGTTTTTCGCTGTGTGACACGTCGGCCTTCTATTGGTTCCTCTGGCGGAGGAAAAAGCGCTTTTGGGTCGATGGCGGTGGCGCGCAGTCGTTCCTCACTTTCCCCCTTCATTGATTAGCTGCTGCTGAGAGAAGGTTCCGGCAGGCGTCCTTTAACATAAGTGCGCGCTGTAACATTAAGGTGAGGATTCATTGCAGTGAATTGTGTGGTATTGAAGGCTCTCTCCGCTCCGGGGCTTAAAGGGAAAACGTGTGTCACCCGGCTGCCTGACGCAGGCTGTCCGTGTAGGAGCGCCCTCCCCCGCTCCGCGTGAGAGCGCCGCGCGGCTCATTCACAGATGGTACTGCGTGCTGAAGCCTCCTGCACAGCTCCTGTTTAGCAGTGCACCTTTGCCTCAGTGTGTGGGGGAGTGGAGATGGCTTCATCTTCAGCCCTGTTACCACGGTCCTCTCTCGCTCTCTTTTGTTTGAGCGTGAAAAGTCCTTCAGCTGATGTGTCTAAACTTGCCTGCCGCAGTCTTTTCTACAGTGTTTCAAACACTTGGGTGTACTTGGTTGTTTTGGAGCCACTGCTTGATATGTAGGCTAGTGTCTGTAGCTCCTGGGTGCCTGACTTGAAGAGGTCAAGCGAAAGACACGAGGTGAAGCCTGTGCCTTGAATCAAGTCCTGGATTTGTTACTCAAACACGCGCGGAAGCACTGTCGCCGCGCCCAGCGACCCGGTTGCCCCCCACCCCCCACTCCCCTCTCCCTGCAGGAAATGAGCATCTCTCTCCCGGCTGTGTGGCAGGCCCGTCAGAATCCTTGGCTTTCAGTCGTTCCGCTCGTCATGTGCTGTCAACTCAGACCACTGGATGAGGGATGCTGGGGGAATGGGCCCGGCCTGTAAGCCTTTACTGCATCTTCCACTGCATCTCGGTCACTGCAGATGGCCGCTTCCAATACCGCGACCACAGTGATATTTCCTTCTACAGTTAGTTGATCGTTCTCGACAATCTGACCTAAATTTGCTGTCATTCTTCAGCCAGGCCTGATTGGCTTCCTCATTTGGCAGTCTGTCTGTGACTGGAGTCCCATACTGCATATTATTCAGGGTCATGCAGAAACCTCAAGCAAACTGGCTCTGCTTTAGTAACCCCCTGGGTTCCTCCTCAGGGATGACTTCAGTCCAGTCCGACAAAAAAAAAAAAAAACGGGTCACGTAGGGTTTTGGTCCGCGGTGACCAAAACTTGGGACCATTGACCCAGCCGTGGAGCCGATTACTTGAGCAGATGTCATGTTGTAATCTGCCTTCGATCTTGAGCGTAAATAACTGATTTTGGCAAACCGTGTATGGTAGAATAATTAGAAACACATTTAGAAAGGGGAGAGTCCAGCTGGTGAGCTGCTACGTTTACAGCAGCCATTTCATGCTGGAGGGGGCTTTATTGTGTTGTCATCCGAGTTGGGAGGAAATTCAATAACGGGGTATGTCATGGAGTCAGAAAATAACTTTTGTTCCCCACACTGAGTTCTGAGTGGGGCTTTATGTCACTATCGTGCTTAAAATGCTGTTAGAATGGAGTAAAATATGCAAATATGCAAGCAACTTCAAAGGAAAGATAATTTTTTTGGCAGTTGAGTTCACTTCATTATCACCCTGGCAGTGTGAACCTGGTATTTTTATTCCTTGCGACGCTGGTGTTTGTGGCTCGTTTGAACCAGCATGCGTTACATTTTTCAGATTGGTTAACCCTCAGGACTCTTCCCTCAGAGAGCTGTTTCACCCCGCTGGTGCCCCGGTTCCTCGCTGTGGCCATGTTACACGTCTCTTCATCAAAGTGCTTTTCCTGCCTTCCTGACCTGGAGAGCTTCAAAGCGAATTTGTAGACTTACTAATTTATAGTACACTGACTGAGCGCTACATTGTGGCATGTAAATTCAAGTTTGTAACATTTCATCAATTAATAATTTGGCGGAAATTGTATGTTCATTATTCTAATTGTTTCCTATATGACTATGGGACGAAAATGTTTTTAATTACAGAAAGTGTTTTGTCTGTTCAGCAGCACTGTAGTCTGAATCAAATGTCAATATGGACCAAAACGGGGTGAAGGTGGAGCCTTCAGACGAAATCACTTAAAGCGGGTAGAGAGTGGTGGCAGCTGGTAGTATATTGTATTAATAGCATATGGTGATTATGTTGAGTATAATCTATGATGTATGTTTTATGCATACTTCGTTAAATATTTATGTTCACTCATCGTGTGTACCACATATATATATGCATACACATAAAGGAAGAGTGAGAGAGAGAAATCCAGTCAGAAAATGTGGATGTGGCCTGTTGATGGGGAACAGTTGGTCTTATAATTGGAAACTTATCTTCAAATAATATCTGAGCATTTTCATTAAATGCAGTGTCAGAACAATAGGAATGGTCAAAATTTAAGAGGACTTGTAAACATGTAGCTTAGGTCACAATAAATATCCAGTCGTGTTCTCTCTCTTCCCCCCCTTCCCCTTTTTTTTCTCTCTCCAATTCCCTCTCCCCTCTCACCCTCTTTAAATTTTGACTCCTCCTCTCTTCCTTGGGAGTCACCCCCCCCCCCCCCCAGCCCTGTTGTACTCCAGGCCAGGAGGTGATGTGTCACAGTGTGTTACTCTCACCTGACCGGGCCCCGTCTGCACATCCCATTGTGTTGTACAGTCGCCTCTTCCTGCACACAGCATCCATTACTTTAATGTAGAGCTGAAATGGGTCAGCTGCACTAGACCTGCTTCCATGGGTTCCTGCTTGTCTCTTCACGTGCGGTATGATGACAGATTGGAGGGGGGAGGAACCGTGGTCTGCAGGTTACTGTAGGGCACGTCTGCCACAGTCAGGTGAATGGAACTGATTGAGCTATTAGCAGCAAGTACCGCATTTATACTCAAGTCTGGAGCGCAGTCATTTTTACCTTTGATCACTGCTAACCTCTAAAAATTCTTCTTATGATGGCATCCATCTTATTTATCTCTGCTTGTTATCCAAGCGATCTGTTTTTGCTGTACTCTCCTCATGAAGCTGCTGTAGCAGACGGACTCCCTCCCTGTGGGAAACTGAGAGGCCCAAGGAGCCGGCTACAGCCCAGATTCACAGGGGTGGGGGTGGGGGACAGGGCCGGGGCTACAGGGGCAGGACAATAGAGCTGTCTGAGGAGGTGTGGACAATGGGGAAAGCTTTAGGGTTAGAGGCAGGGGGTCCTTAATCTGTGCACTCAAGCAGCTCCTGTGTTACTAATGAATTGATGCTGGGTGGCAGCAGCGGGTTTGTTTTGGATTTGGCAGACAGGAAGATGAGAGCAGACAGGGCCAGCAGGTCTCCTGCAGCTCAGCAGGTCAGTGAGTCAGGAGAGGCAGCCTGTGCAGTGACTGCGGCCCTGTGAATTGGATCCAGACTCAAACCCCCGGTCTGGAGGGAGGGGTCTGGCCAGCGCCTTAATGGCGGCCAGTGCAGTGAGGCTGGGAACGGTCCGCTAGCATTCCCTCCGTCAGAGGGACAGACCTGCTCGCACTTCCTATGTGATACTTACCATTGACCTATTCTGTGCCCAGAACAAAATCATACATTAGCATGCAGTTTTAGTGAGGTCTGTGTCTCTGGTCCTTGAGTAGGAATAGATTTCCCCTCCAGTAGAAGTTGGCAAGCAATGCATCATAAATCAAAACCATGCCGGTGATCGTGGATGAGGGAACAAAGTCACTGCTGCCCACAGCAGAAGTAGACTGGAAAACGCCCTATACACGCACGCATGCGCACACGCACACGCACACACACACACACACACACACACGCACGCACGCACGCACGCATGCACACACATGCAAACACATGCAAACAAAGAAAAAGAAAAGTGAGGTTCAAAAGTGTTTTTCTTGGCATGCAAAACTTTTAAGCATATGACATTGGATATATACAGGATATCGGGCGAGTGATTGCCTATAATTACAATATGAGCCATTTAAATACTTTATTGTGGACGCAGCACAGCCAGAATGCAAAATGCATAGCTGTCAGGAAGAATTTATTTTTGTTTATTTTGTTAACACTTGTTCTGGCGAAAATAACGGCAGTTCGAAGTGGCACAAACATGGTATTGTAGAATTAATAGAATGAACAAATTGAAAATAGTAAAATCTGCTTGTATATTTTTATCATCCTGTAACCTTCTTGTTAGCAGTCTGTAAAATCTTCTCTCTATCATTAGCGTAGTCTAAATAAAACTGGTCTTATAGACCAATGTATGTAACTTATTGTGAATGGCTTGCTTGAGAAAGTTTTGTTGGCATAATAGCTGCATATAAATAATGAACATTTTAAGATTCAAGCAGTCAGCCCACATTAAATTTATATTGTGCTAAGTAACAGTTCATCGTAGCTGCCACAGATTCCAGCATTCTATGTACAATATTCCTGGAAATAAATGAGTTAAGAGAAATTGCAACAGATGACAGCTGTCATCTTGGAACTAAAATTGGCTCTAAAACAATTGGAGAGGCAGCGCGACAGTGGAATAAACATTTTGAAGTGTATCTGAGACAGGGCTTGGGTCTTGGGTCATTGGTGTTTAGAGTTGAAATTGAAATACCATTTTGGCTCTCTGATAATTCAGCTTGTCTGCTGACAGCAGTAATGAACAGGAAGCAGTGCAGTGTACAGTACCAGCAGTGTCACACTTTCACTTCTCCCTCTGCCTGTACAGTAAGTCTCGTCTTGTTGGTCAGATGGGAGAGAACACCTCTTCAGCCATTTCACACGAGCTGCTTTTAAAATCAATAAAGCTTATAAAGGGGTCCCTAGAGATAGCTGAGAGGCTACAACTTTTCGTGGTCTCTAACTTCTAACAATACCAAAGAGAGACCCCAGACATGTTTAACAACCTATCCTTTCCCCCTCCACCCTGCTACACACACACACACACACACACACAAGTCAGACTGGCACCGGTTCAAGTTGACTTGCAGAAGTGATAGTTTTCATTAAGTTGTATTAATGGTCTGGAAAAGATTGGCTTGGTAAATTCTGTTTATGGTGTGGAATCTGCCTTTTTTTTGTTCTTTCATTTAATCTGACAAATTATAACAGTAAAAGGTAGTGTAGGTTTGTTTGACAGGTAGACCTAAGCATCGCTGTGACTGTGCCTCCTACAACTTTCGATTGATAGATTTTGTGAGCAAAGACTTGGAGTCATTTTCAGCTGTGTACATTTCTACTCAAGTCAGCATGAGTTTGAAAGCAGGAGCCTCAAAAGCACTGCATCCTGGCCTTTTCGGTTAACTCCAGTAAATCAGACACGTGACCCCGGGAGTGGGGTTTGAGGGCTCCCCTCCGTGCACCCCTGCCCTTCCCCACTGTGGATGAATGTTGCTGCAGATGTGTTTCACCATTACCACGACTCCTTTTCCCAGAAACGCTTTGACATTCAGCAGGAAGGTGCACCGTGGAGGGGGGGGAGGGGTCAGAGGTCACTCCCCCCCCGGCCGATAAGGGTCCGTCAGCCAACCCCGGCCCCCTCACACACCGAGAGGCGCTCACCCGCAACCTCCGATGGGCTGTAATTAAATAATTACATTCGGTAGCGGCGACCCTCTCCCCCGCCCGCCACCGGCTAATGGCAGGGCGCTAAATCCACACCCATACCGCCAAAGCTCATGACGCCTGATAAATCACTCTGGGTAACCGCCTTCCCGCCGCGCCCACTCTGCATCTTTCCCCCCGCATCGGCACCAAGACGCCGCGTCGTCTTCCTGAGAAACCCTTCTCGCCATCTTCCTGAGAAACCCTTCTCGCCGTCCTATTGGACGGGTCGGGCTGTTGCTCGGCGTGTAATTTGCGAGGATGAAAGAGGCGCTTTTCAAGTGTGGCGTTCTGCGTGTTTGGCTCGTCTCCCCGGCCCACTGCGCTCTGTGTGGGGGAGGCGTGACGCATCCACAGCTGCCTCATGCATACAGAGCGGGAGAGTCGTGAGAAACGCCGGTCTGAAGCGGAGCTTGGCAGCGCCGTGGCTGAAGTGTTTTTTTTTTTTTTTTTCTTCTTCTCCTCTCTCCCCTTCCTTTACCATTTCTGAGCATTTGAGAGCGCTTCACACAGGAAGTCAGCAGTGATGTTGGTAATGTGTGTCAACTGCCAGCCTCTTAACGCCTTGCTTGGCACTAAATGACAGGCGCTCGTTGTCATGTACACAAGTCAAGAAGTGGAAGCAGTTTCTTTCTGTGGCGTACTGCAAAATGCAATGTATTAAAGCAGAATGACATTACTGTGAATCCTGTCAGACCACACATGCCAGAGTTTTTCTGTACATAGGCTACATATTCACACTTTTATGCTGTGAAACATGGTGGTTTTGAATGAAACAATCTGAAAGAAAGATTTGCAATATAACATTAAAAGTTTACATTATATTTAACTGTATGCATTAAATAGGATTTCTTGAGGGTAAAGTTTTCAGAATTGCATAAAGGCCTTTGCCTTGGTTAAGTCATGTTGAAGAAATGACCTAGACAGCAGTTAGCCCGTCCTCTCTGTAAATGTCATTTGGTGCGGTGTCTGGCTGTCTCAGACGGGAACTCTCCTCTGCCCTTTGCGGGCTATCTGAGGTAACTGGTGGGATTAAGATAAGGGTGTAGAGGCGAGAGTGTGTTCGCTCTGCCGTGTCAGAGTCCCTCAAGCTGACTGATGTGCTCTATTGCCTTTCCTTTTCTGTTTTTTAAGTGATCGTTCTCTGATAATGGAAAGATGGGATTTCTTAGGGAATATTTATCACAAAGGAAAACAATGAATTCCGCAGTGTTTCCTGTTCTCACACTGCATTTCTCTGGAAGTCCTTCAGTGAAAATATTGTTAGGGAAGAAGTTCACAATTGATTACTGGGAAACAATTTGTGAAGTTATACTGGGAAATATTGAGTTGAGCAATATCTGACTATAAACAATGCAGTCTATGTTGTTTAACATAATTTTACAAGTCCCAGTCAGTCAGCATTTCCTTGAAATATGTCCATCTTAAGATTTGTGATAGAAATTATGTATTGCAGATATGCCAGTTGGCCCTTTCTGTTTTTTGATTGTACGTTAATGGATGTAGGCAGAGTAATGTATCCTTGTTCAAAGGCATTGCATTCTAATGTGAATTAGCCAAAAAAAATACTTGCACTTGGAACTATTAACTTTTTATGCTTTTTAAAATGGCTATTTAAAGTAGCTATAATAGTTTAAGTGATTTTGAAGCTGCATCAAAACAAATTTGGATGAGACTAAACCTAAAAACAGTATATTCAGTAATTATAAATCAGTACCTAGATTACTTTACTTCATATTTAAATGTAGGCTAATATTTATGCAAATAACCTGAATATACTTCTTTCCCAACCTGGTTTCTGGTAATATTGAACGGTGGCGCTAGCCTGCCTCAGAGTGCCTGGAAACCTGAACTCTCCTGAGCGCGCTGTTGTCAGGCAGTTAAAGGCCGTTTGCCCAGCGTGTCTCGGCCTGTCATTTCCCGCCAACACGGCCGCTGTCCTGGGCGTCCCGCGCTTTCCGCTGTGATTCCGTGCAGCACGCGGGCGAGTGCTCTTCCCTCTGCTCCTGCTGGGTGTCTGATGATCTCCCGGGGCAGGGAAAGATGGATTGAACAATGCAGCACAACGGGAGGCGAATGCCGCAGATGCCCTGATTGGATGTGGCCAGAGGGAGCATCAGGGCCACTGAAGGCCTCCTCTCGAGTGCATTGCTCTGCTCTGCAGCACGCAGTAATTGGCAAAGTTGCTTCTGCGTTGAATGAGCCGTTTTAAAGTTAAAGTGGTATTTCCATTCACTGCTGTTCATGTGACACGCAAAAAGGCAGGCACTTGAACTGCTTAAACCCTTCATGTGCAACGTTGAACGGGGGATTTGAAACAGAATTACCCTTATTTTGCAATCATGCATCCATTCATCATTTATTTCAGTGATGAAAGCACTATTGACGTGCTGATAGTTTGAGTTATCTTGTCTAAGGATATGGATGCTTCATATTCTACCAAGTGAAAGGAGCTAGGGCCTGGACAGTCTTCCCTGGGGGTATCTTGCTTCTGCTTGTTCCACTTGCCCTCAGTCCTGAGGATTCATTTAATAATGGACTGTTGTGTGGAGGCACAAGTGAAGCGCAATTTGGCAGAAAACAGAAGAAGGCTCTTCCCTACTGAATGAACAAGAGAGCTTTTAGGAAGTGGGCCAATGGATGGGTTATATTCAGGAATACATGATGTGCATGCGTGCATATAAAATAAATACACATGAACACACACACACGTACGTGTGTGTATATATATATATATATAAATATATATAGTGTATGTTCATATATTTGTCGTGTTGGTTAGTGAAAGCGTTGCTTTCAGAATGCAGATGTTATTGGTACCTCACATGCAGGTGCAAAGCTGTGAAAAAGGCAATGCATGCAAATGTCCACCTGTTTGCCTGCAGATTGCCTCTGCCCTTTCTATTCCTTTGCCTTGGGGATGTTTCAGTATGAATGGAGAGCCATTACGCTCATACAAAGACAAGAAGGCAGTATGCTAGGGAAGGGTCATTTGAGAGAAAACTGCGATGAGGAGCTGTAATTGGGGTCGCGTTTCGCTCCTGGAAATGGCTGAGGAAGCGGCAATTAATTTTTATGGAGTACCTCACAATTCGCCAAGAAATGGATGGAGGGAGGCCCATTAAGATAATGGGGCAGTGATTACAGTGCGTTATCACAAGATGGGCCCTGGCCCTTTTCCTGTTTAACGACATGCAGTCGCAGGCTAGCCCTCACTCCTTATCTTAAACAAGGTGGGAAGTTTGAGCGATCTGCAGGAATGAAATTTGTTTAACTGCCATAGAAACCCCCCCCCCCCCCCCCAACTACTTTCCCTAGAATGAAAATGTGCCTAGGAGGTGGCATTGTTTTTTTCTCTCATGTGTGACCTACATTTTCATGCGAAACGCCAGGTGTTCCCGCGCATCGCTCTGCCCGAGCTCTAATGACTTCACTGAGCGTGGCGGCCGTAGCCGGGTAGCCGCGCCGCCGTTAAGCTCCGCGATGTCCGCTTTACGAGGAGGCCATCCGAATGTGATTTTTGCTGATGAGTGTGATGTGCGCTCCATGGCCTGTATTCCGCTAAGTGAACTGCCCATCGGGTTCGCTGCAGCGGCTGATGTGCGCCGCGAGTCGCGCTAACCCTCCGCAGCGCAGCCCGATGCACTGGGGCACGCGTATAGTGCACAAGCTCACTTAGCCCATGGGCTCCATGTGCAGCACAGATGAGGGCTTCTTTCACAGCACAGTAAATATGCAGTCTGATGATGGACATGTCCCCAATACACTGTGTCAGTTTACACACAGACCCTCATGCCCTGCCCTGCCCACTCCCCTTGATTTATATATTCTATGGTGCTCAAGTAGCATTACTTTTCAGGCGGAGAGTCCTGTTTGTTTTCTGAATGTCCTGTTCTTTCTTGGTGTACTGTATGGTCATGGCGCTTGGATATCTATTGTAGTTTGCCTGCTAACTCACTCTAATGCTGAGCAATTGCCATTTCCCCCTGTGTTTTTTTTTTTTTCTTTGTGCACACATCTGTTTGACTGCAGAAGCATCAGCTGTTCATGTTCTGTAGGAACCATTTTGCTTTAGAAACCAGGTCATTAAAGCTACAGCGAGTAATTGTATCTCAAAGGGAAGCTGGAAACTGTCCCGTATCACTTCCAGACCCACGATGAGCCTCCTCAGTGTGTGGTGTCAGTCTGTCTCTCTCTCTCTACGCTGCTGGGAACGTTTCCTCTCAGACGCATTGTCTGAGCCTGGAATACGTTTGCTGGGACCTCATAGCCCTGAGCCCCTCTGATCTATGTGGTGGGTCTGGTCTGCGTTTCCTCCTTGATAGCTGTGTTTCCGCTCCTCAGATCTCAATACCGTTCATGAAACGGAACACACAGTGGTGCCTTTGCACTCGAAGCACTGGCTTCCCCATAGTTCTGCGCTCCCAGATACCTTGATCCAGCTGTTGTTTAGGCCTCCATGGAGGATGAGGCCATCTCTGCTAGAAATCCTCGCAACCTCGTGGAAAGTTAATAAAGAAGTATTTGTTCCTTTATACCACCACAGACCACACATAGTTGCCCAATACATTGCAGCAGGCATTTTACAGCAATTTTTAAATTGGATTAATTAGGAGAGGTGATTTCTATCTGGAAACTGAAGTACTTTGGATTAATAAATAATAAATACTCTGGGCTGGCGAGAGCCATCTCTGCTGCCTCCCTTTAATCGCGGAATTTAATAAAGTTAAGTTTACTTGTCCACATTGAAATTGAAAAAGCAATTAAAATTCATATTATTTGAGATCTGCGTTATTATTAGTACCAACAATTAAAGCCCGTGGAGCTGTGCGACGATTAAAAAGTTAACATTCACTGTTTAAAGATTCAAAACATCCACGAGTCTGTCACTGAATAGTTGACAGAAGATATTCAATTATCTGGAATCACAAAAGCTCCTAACAATAGTTGAAGATAAAATCAATGAATGTTGTCATTTGGAACATAGGACTCCTTTCCTGCGAGAGATTGCGTATCTCATTTATAGAATAGGGGAGAACAAAGGCGCTGATTCAGTTTCCTTTGTTATAATTTCCTGAAATCTTGCTTGAGATCTCAAACTGCCTCGCATAGACCTCGTGCAAATTGGTATCCTGAAAGGGGAATGCGTTTGACTTCACAAAATTAATTATCCTTGTCATATGAAATATTCTCTTTGCAGATTTAAATATGGAGGTAATGCCAAGGGTACCCAGTATGTAGCCTAATGTTAAATATTTGATTGGATTCTGCTCTTTTCTGTTTTCCATAACCTTGCTTGTGACTTGTGTCTGTCAGAACGGGTATAGTAACGATGCAATGTAATTGCAGTGCAATTTCCATTCACTGGAAAAAGGAGAGTTTCTTTTCTATTAGTAAATAACGCTGGGCTGTGTATTTCTCTGACAATTTTCTACTAATATGCATTCTTGTCTCATTTTTGGCTTCATTTTTTGTTCAGTTATTTACAGACGTACAGAAGCTGTTTTCTTTTTGCCTAATCTTCGAAATTAGCTCCTTAGTTGGCATTAGCCTGGAGGAAATGTGCCATCCTATATTTTGGGAGTCATTTGTTTTGCATGGGGTTTCAAAATGGTTTCCAGCCAGGGCTGCAGAGAAATGTAATAATGGCGCATCGGTATGAAATCTCTGCCACAACGGGAAAAGGCGGGAGGTAGGAGGGGTGGTGCAAGTAAATGGTTTTGTTGAAAGCGGTTTGCCAAGTTCATAACCACTAAATTCAGTGTGAGGCCAGTGTATCTATTAATGCTGTAGGCATCTCCCTGAAATCGATAATACCATGCTGTTTATGTGAATTTCTCGTTTTTTTTGTTGTTGTGAAAATTACACTTCCGTTTTTTTATTTTATTTATTTTTTTAAATTTTGAATATTCATGAAGTGGCCATCTGCTGGTGCTGGGGTAGGAGCAGGACGAGACAGCAGGAAATGACATGTGGAAAACATGACCACAAGTGCTAGCTCCAGCACATTTTGCTTGTCTTATGGTATTTTTAAATGCTGCCTCAGGTCTTCTGTGATGCAGATGTCTTGGTTTGAATGTGCTTTGTAGTGGAAACTTCCATGAATGTGCTTATAACCTTCAAGGGAGTTTTATAATCTTTTGAGGGGATCCCATTATATGGGTAGGCTTTCTTGTCTGCCAAAAAAACATTAGCTCTTATACATCAGACCGACTAATGAAATCTCTACATTCTGCAAGTTTGGACAAATAATCATTAACTTTGTTGTCATTCATGTGTAACTGGTCATTGGTGCAATGCTAGAATCTGCTTGTAGAATCTTAACAAATCACTTTCATTTCAAACTCTCCTGTTACACCTGTTCAGATGTCTCTGATGTTTGGGGGAGGAGGCTTGGTGTTCTGTTGCAGGTGGGACAACCCCACATCCTGGAGAGCCACAGGGCCTTATTTTAGTTGTTACTCAGCACTTAATCGTAAAAATGTTGATTGGATAGTTAACTTGCATTACCTGGTTCTCAGGTCTAAATTACAAACAGTTTTTTTGGTGAAAACGGAAACCAGCTGGCCCTTCTTCGTTGACTTCCCCTGTTTTAGAGCTTTGAGAGACAGGCAGTGATCTGAGATCGTCCCTCATTAAAACTTTTTCATCACCTGGCCTGAGAACGTTGACGCTGGTAACCAATCAGCAAGCACTTCCCTGCGCTCCGCAATATGGATCTGCTTTGCACATCCGTCAGGGCGCTTCTTGGATTGACATTTGCACTCTCTGAAGAGTCCTTTGGCTACTCTGAAGTAGAACAATGGGCTCCTTAGTTCCCCGATTATCACACTGAGTGGGAAAGAGGCCACTTGGCATGTTTAAAGGGGTAAACTGTGACTCTTGCGTATTGGGTTTCTCTAGTTTTGAAGTGCACAGAAATGGGAAATCCCTAAGATGATATCAGCATATTTGCCAGCAAGTGTTGATTGGAGTCATTCTGTGCAGTAACCTATATTTCTCATGTTTATTGCCTCCCAATTTGTCAAAAGAGGCTGGTCTTTTTAACCCCTGGATATAAGATGCAAGTGCCATAGAGAGTGAGAGGTTTCGAAGCAGTTTCACTGCTGATAGTTGGGTTCTCAATAGCCCAGGCCACCTCTTCACAGGGCCCTGTCATTTTCTTATCCTTTACAAAGCGCCACTCCCTGACTGAAGGGTGGAGAAGGGAGCCTTGTGTCAAATGAAATAGCCTACTCTAGTGTTCAAATTTTTGAAATCAGGTTTGCAAATTTTTGTGAAAATGCAGATTTATTTATGTGAAAGAGGACAATACATCACCTTCATGGACGCCAGATCAAAAATGGGAGCTTCATTTACCACATGGCCAACAAATTGTTTTTATAAAAGGCCCGTATCCCATTGAAAACACCATTGGAATATAAGTTCATTTCTTAGACTGCTTCATAATGAATTTGTTGTTAACTTCTGTCTGTGAATGCCAGGAGTGTCCATGTACTTCACAATTTAGTAATGTGGTAGGTTTCTTTAATGAAAGACAGAGGTTTGCTTATCTTTCATCTTACCGTGGGTCCCTTGATTAAGGAGTATTCTGGTCGCCTGGTGCTTTGATCGCTCTAACCTTGCAAATTATGTGTGGAGCACCAAACAACAGTGCTAATGAGAGAACCCTAAAGCAGAATCATTAAATTATTTTTGGCTCACCGTCCCTCCGCTTGAAAGCCAGCTGGGTTAATTCATGAGGGGTTTAACGTCTGCACTTCCAGGTTGTTTGTCACAAAGCCAGGGGTAGCTGAAAAAACCCAGCTTGGACATTTAAATTTAGGTAGGCTCATTGATCTTCCTGAAGTGTAGTGTGAACTGTTTGATGTCATGTCCTGTAATATTTTCTCTTCCAGTCCATCCTGCTGCTGGGGGGCGTGGCCCTGGCCTGCCTGGCCCTGGACCTCCTCTTCCTGCTCTTCTACTCCTTCTGGCTGTGCTGCCGCCGCAGGAAGAACGACGACCAGCCCAACGCCGACTGCTGCTGCACGGCCTGGTGCGTCATCGTGGCCACGCTGGTCTGCAGGTGAGTCACCCGCGCGAGTCCGGAGATCCCCTCACCCCTCTGGCCGACGACGTTCATCCCATACCTGACACGCTCTTACGAAGCGTGGACCCTGCTAGACCTCAGAAGGGCGGTCAATGCGCACGTTATCATTGTACTTGATCCCTCTGTGTACGATGGCTGGATTCTTCCAGGGGTTTTCAGTCCTATGGGCAGTGGTTTATAGTGAAATTAAATAAAACCTTGACCGTCGGCGACAAATATTAGAATTTTGCCGAGCTTCAGGCCGCTAAATCGAGAGGCCGCCGACGGTGTCGGAGGAGGCCAAGGCTGAGGCCCGACAGTGCATCTCTGGCAAATCTATGGCCATTTGACTGAGACACAAGCCAGTATCTGCCAAATCAGATCATCAGGAGCCCGGCTGTGGAATGCTAAGCTGTGGTCATTAATCTTCTCAGCAGATAGCAGATAGCTGTGGCACGGGGAGCGACAGACATCCTCACATACTGGCTTTGTCTCAGGCGGGCCCGTACAGTGGTAACGAGCAATCGGCCTCTCCCAGTGTTGTGGGAATTAAAAGTTGCTCCGTTATCTTATTTAGCTCTTTGACTGAACATGGGGATTTCTGAATTTCCTGCTGTCATTTTCCAGCCAGTCACTACGGCAGACACTAATTCTCAAATGCAAAATCATTTTGTAATTTTTTATTTATTTTAGATTGTTCTTCGTCTTTAAACATTTCTGACAGGACCGGTTCTGAGGCAAAACATGTAACGGTTCTCATCCCCTGTGATTATGCCCGAGCTTCATTTGTCTTTAACTGGATAGCTCGCCGTTATCTTCCATTCTCAGCCTCTCAAATCCTCAGTTCTTTGTTCGGTTTGAATTTGTACGTGGAGGTCTTTTGAGAAGGACTGCAGTGCGTTCTAGAAGGCACTGTCGGGTGTTACATCATTGAAAAACAAGCCAGCAAGCACAGCCTCAGTATGAAACCGCCATAGCCGGGTATTTTTAGAAATAATCCCCTTTCTGCTCCATTGGAGCCGTTGTGCAGGCAGCCCGGTTTATTGTATTAACTCCTTCTTGACGGAGATCTTTGTTCTTAAACCCACCACCGTGGAGACGGTGGCGATGCCCACTCCGATCTGAAGCTACTGCAGGGTGGTTAAAAGCGACAAAGATCAGCTGAGTGTTTTTGAATGTGTGTGGAGTAAGGATCACCTCTGTGTTCTCCCCCTGCCAGTGCCTCAGCACCTTTCCGATCCCTGAGATGGATTGGTATCCTTTGATATGTGGCCACGGGTTATTTTTAAAGCCCCTGTGATTGCATCATATTGACTGTGACAAATATTAATTTAAAAGCATTCTAGTGCCCCTTGCTGGTTCTGTGCCTTCACCCAATAGAATATATGGTTTTCAGATATTGTGTCCTGGATATTGCTTTCTAAGGCTCAGAGTAATAATTAACCAGGCACAGGATGTTCTGTCACCAGTAACCTGCCATGCAGCGTATAGTGCACATTAGGACTGAATGAATCACTTCCTTCACTTTCCTTATAACTTCTAATCTTACCTGAGGTTGCTCTGCGTTTTTAATATTGGAAAGTATCTGGAGAGAATTAGAGGGGTGGCTCTTGTATAGATAGGCTTATTATTCCAGCTTGTGACATCAGGCTTTTTTATTGACTGATGCCATTTTGCATTTAATTCAAAATCCTTCGCAATGTGGCAGACATAATTTCTTGAATAGTGTGATGACTATTCTGCGGAGCCATTGTTCTGATCTTGTGGGGAGGGGGGCAGCGAGGCCTATCAGGAAGGAAGGACAGTGGGGGGGAAAATGTACGTCAACAAGGGAAAAACAGAATGGGAAACAGAGCAGGCCGCACCAGATGGCCTCACTAAACTCCTGGCATTTGTTTTGTTTAATTGTGGTGTTTGGATAAAGCCTTCTGCTGTCATACGGAACCTGAGACCGAATAACAATCTTGTTTTCAGTGGTCAGTCATCGTGTATATGATTCGGATTTAAACAGCAGTCAGCCAGACATGTGCGTCAAACAATGCGATCGTATTATTGGCTGGGTTTGAAAACATCCTCAGGGCATTATTTTCAGCTCTGAAGGCTGCTGTTCCCCTCAGGATCAAGAGGCAAAACGAGACCGACTTAAAATGGCTTTTCTATCTTTTTTTTTTTTCTTTCTTTTGCAAGGTCTTTTTTTTCATGGTGACAACATGATGATAACAGATTATGAGAACCTATCCGTATCAGAGTCCAGAGCATATTCTCTGGCTCTTTTGAAAGGATGCCAAGGACTGCTCTGTTATTTAGGGAGGGATGGTTGGATGCACGAAGCCCACACTAACTTTCCCAGGGATTTGTTTTAGCAGAGCAGCCATTCTTTTACATATGTGAATTTCTGAGGGAAGTATCATTGCATTTTTAAAGATTTGTCTGGAAGATTTTAATTATAGGACTATTGTACTGCAGTTGTAGGGAACTGCAGCAATTGTCAGCTTTTCGCTCCTGTATGAGATGCTGATGGTTCAGTCCATTCCCTGTGGGAAAAATAATTTCCTAGCCTTACCTCCCTTGATAAGCAGTTGCCAACATTGCATGTGGCACAGTGAGCAGTAATGTATGAGAAGCCACAGTATCAGGTTGGGTTTACAGAAAAACTTTCTCATGGTAGATACATAGTGTGCAGTGCATATCTTTGGGTTACACACAGTTTTAAACAGCTGTGCCTTTAGGCAACTTGAACTCAAGCTGTTCAGAGGCTGTTCCATTCTGACTGATGTAGGCGGTGTCACCACCGCAGGGCCTGTAATGAAAATGACCAGGCTGTGGGCCAGGGGGAGGGGAAGGCTCCAGAGGAGGTGGTTTTAGGGGAATGGTGAAGATGTGAGATTGGAGAGTGGTTAGCAGACCTTGTCAGTTACGAAGGGCGCCAGGTTTTTTCCTTTAATTGGATGCACACTGCGGCCTGTGGTAAGTGGAGAGTTAATTAGGGCGAAGGAGTTCCGGCTCTGTGAGAAGGGTCGTTTAGATTTGCCTGGGAGCAGCAGAGTGCTCGGGCTTTTGCCAGCAGTCAGATGATGCCGGTAGTGAGGGCTAGTTTAATTGGTTTCACAAGTTTATTCCAGAAGTATTAGCAGGTCTGTGTCCACATAACCTACTGTGTTCTTAGCAATGGGAAGAGGCACCGCCTCTTTTTCCACCCCTGGGTTCTTGGGATTTGCCAATGGATGTGTTGATGACAGTAACTGACCATTTGGTGTGTTACAGTATGCCATTAGGATCATATACATTCAGTTGCTTGGCACATGCTCATATCCAGGGTGGGCTGCATATTTTATATGTTATCCATTTGCACAGATGGATATTTCATGAAGATGTGCAGATTAAGTACCTCACTTATTGATACCACAGCTGTAAATCCTGAGTTTAAGTCAGGATTTAAGTAACATTGAATATTCCTTACCACTAAGGGTTTGTGTTTAACATGTCTGCACATAGAGTGGGTTTTTTTTCATACTTTCTGTGGAACAGTATTTCTTTCCTCATTCTCCCCGACTCCTATCAATAATGTAAAATAAACTCCTAAGTATAATTGAATACTGTCCTCCTCTCAGTGACAGGTTTATGACTGGTTAATGATTCCCATGGCTGAATGTTAATACACTGTGAATGAGGAACGATCTGCGTTAAAAAGCGATTTGAATATAAACACATTTGTTTTTAAATATTAAATGCACTGCGGTTTGAGCTTAACTGTGTAAGTGACCGAGTGTAATTTAATTCAGCCTACTTTGAAGAACTAACATCCGATTTGCAAAATGGGGGCTGTGACATCAGCTACATTAAGCACTTTCACACCTCGTTTTTGTAACGTACTGGGAAAAAGCATTCTGTGTGGGACCAACTATGTATTTAATATCCTGTTGTATTTCAAGCATCGGGTACAAATTAGGCCTGTACTTTTTTTGAGTAACTACGGTTACGACCACAATATGTACTGAAAAAGTAATCTTTTGAAGATGGTGAAATGTTATGTATATTTCATATAACCCTGCATTCTTGCAGTGCGAAACCTAATTTGTCCCAATTAATAAATGGGGGGAAAACTAGGACAAAATGTACAAATGTGGTGGGTGGCATAAATAGATTGCATCTGGAGCACACTGCGACCCTTGACATTAGAGTGCTGAAATCATTATTTTCCCGCACCCACTTAGCGGTTTCATCCGGCCCTGCTGCTCTCTGTGTTCGCCGAGCTCTTCCACGCAAATGGGTTCCTAGTTAAAAATCCCCATTTAATCAGAAAGGGCGATAACGTAAACAGAGGGGGCCGGGCTGTATGAAGAGCAGCTGAAAGGCCCAGTCATGTCCCGCGAGGAACGGGCTCCTTCCAACCACGTTGGCTTGGCCCCGCCTCCAACACAAATAAATGCAGCATCTCTTCGCTTGAGCTGCTGGGAGCAGAAGAGATGATGGCAGGGAACCCCCTCAGCATTGTGGGAAAAGTGGGAGGGGCTTGGCTCTCCTGTCACACTTCTCCTGTGTCTCTGTCTCAGCATGTCAGACACACAATTTCATCAAGAACCGATGAGGGAATATGTATGTGAGAGCGATACAGCAGGCTAGTCCAGGGCGGAATTACTCTTCGTTTGACCCAGTAAATGGAATCATTTGTGAAAGGGTTGTAAATAAGAATCATCCTTCGCAGATCTCATGAAGTATTCATGTGCAGAGGTTCAGGGAGATGTCCAATCGATTTGTTTTCACACTTTCTTTCACCATTATACTAAGAGGTTATGAATACAATCTATTTTTTGAACATCAGTATTTAAAGACATGCATACATTCATGCATTTTTTCCGTGCCGTAATTATAAGGCTGTAGGCTGCGTGAATTGTGCAGAGTATTTTGAAGTGGTTAATGCTGAAAATCCATAAACCTAAGGCTACAGCATCCAGTAATGCTCCTACTCCAGCTGTTTGTAACATACAAGGATGTAGATTTGCATTAACTGAACTGTATTCCCTTGCTGTTGATGAGCTGTTTTTTATGCACAGTTCCATGCACAGGCACTCTCCAGCACATGCATATTGATTCCAGAGTGTCTTTGGGTGGTAGCTGTCAGCACCTCGTACAGTTATACATGTGCAATGCTGACAGTCCTGCTGCTGGCACAGTGCCCTCCAGAACACTGTTTATTTTTGAGCGTTTTGGGCTTTTTGTTTTTGTAAGTAGAAATGTTCCACAATTTTTCTGCTGCCTGTGAGATGTTTTGTCTCCCCTGCAGCATATATGGGTTCTACTGTAAGTGCTGGTTGCCATTTATGTTTTTTTTTTTTTTTTTTTCTGTTTTTTTTCAAATTTTGGAATATCATCGAGTTGGAATTTCATCGAGTTTAATTGTGCAATGCTGAAGTATTTTTGCACTGTTATTCATTGTCGTGTTTAGCGCACGTAGCTTGCGGCGAGCGCCACGTCGCTGACGCGCCTCTTTTTCTGAGGAACGAAGGGTCCCGTCATACGCAGCTGGCCAGCTGTCTGCAGCCTCATTATCAGGGTACTGCGGGAACAAGTCCGCTTTACCCATTCCCAGAGGTGCAGTTAATCAGACTGGAGACCGAGGCCTGGCACTAAGTGAGCTGCAGTTGAGTTTCTCCTGATGCAGAGAGATGAAAGTCCCGTCTCTTTCAGTTCATGCAATGGGCTGTCATCGAGATAACGTTCTTTAATTTCGGGGGGTTTTTTCAGACTAATGGGGGAGTCTCTCCTCACTGGCCAACACCTAGAGTAAGAGCATTCATGGTAGTTACAGGCTAGGATGAGATACGTTCTCACACTAGAGCAGTGGCAACCAACGCTATTCCTGGAGATCTGCTGTCCTGTAGGTTTTCATTTCAACTCTAATTTGGCGCACCTGACTCTACTAATTAGCACCTCAAGAAATTATCTCACCGTTGAATGAAGTGTGCTTTCTTAGGGTTAGAGTAAAAACC
This sequence comes from Anguilla anguilla, assembly GCF_013347855.1. NCBI lineage: Eukaryota > Metazoa > Chordata > Actinopteri > Anguilliformes > Anguillidae > Anguilla > Anguilla anguilla. Next base: position 46,453,653 of record NC_049202.1, read on the forward strand.
TACAGGATGGTAGATCACAAGAAACAAGGTTGTTTTTACTGCAGTAGAGAATATTCAAGGGAGGACACTAAGCTCTGGTGACATGCAAAAACGTCCATGCCCCACCAATGTTGTTATATAGTGAGAAAGTGGAAAAAAAAAATAATAAGAGTTGTGTGGGAGGAGCTTTGTGTGAGCTGAGGTCACTGTGTGGGAGTTTCTTCAGGAAGCTGATGTGTGAGTGAAGGTAGGTGGCTGTTGTAGCAGCTGTGATGGCACCGGCTGTAGGAGTGTGGATTCGGGTGTGGGAAAATGAGGTCAGCACAGAGCTGCATGGCAACATTGTTTTTTTTCTATTTAAAGAAAGTCTAAATAATGAGTTTAACGTTTAATGCTGTTTTTCTAAATCACAATTTTTGCAGAGGCTTGTCTGTGGAGAATGATTAAATGCATCAAAATGTAGCTGTGTGTTTTTTCACAAAAGCGATTTCGGTGAGATACCATCTTTTGTAAAATGGAATGTCCGTGTCTTTAGGTATGGATACATGCACGTACATCAGTGCAGCTGTGAAAAAGTGTTTTTTTTGTTTGTTTGTTTGCCTCGGCCTCGATAACGCTGACGCTTCTCATCCTGGGGCTTAGTGGTGCTTGTGAAATAGCCTGACAACTTGCTCCATTTTGATTTTTTTCTTTCCCGTCATAGATTTTAGCTCCTGCCGACCCCCTGCTCGAAATCTCCCCGTGTTGTTTCTTCGATTAGACTGAGCTCCTGAGGTTATGCTGCCGTTATCTCCTCCAACACAGCTGGGAATCGGGCTTTGGACACGCCCCTGATCTTCCTCAGCTGTGTCTGCTGCTACTGCTCTCCTGCAATATGCATGGGACTGAACCGTCGCATACGTACAGAGGCAGACACAAAAACAACAGCTCTGGCGCAGTGTTTGGAGCAGTGACTGTTTACCTGTTCTGTCACATCGCACTGCATCGAGCGCATTCAGAGTCCGATACATGTTATATGTTACTTTATGAAACTGTTCTGCCTCTTTTGATTATCTTTTACCAATCACCTTTGGGGAATCTTTAGGACTGACTTCATATGGTCCTGCTTGTCTGTGTAGTTCCAGAACAGGGAAAGTAAAAGTGTTTTGTGTATAGCCGTCATGGATTGAGCCGAATCTGAAGTCCTGTACTTTTTTAAGCCCCTATGATTTTCCCATGTGAAAGTGGTCACGCATCGGAAATGAATGCAGTACATACAATCCCTAAGGAGATGACAACATACAAAACAAAAACAAACCAACAAAGACGCACAAAGCATCCTGACAGTAGAGCACAGGAGAGCAGTTGTGATGGGCACCTCCACTAAAAGCACTTTATAGTTCCATCATTTATTCATCCTGGCTGTACTGGTGCATCTGTACTGGAAAGCGCTCGGGCAGCTGCCTGTATTGTTGAATCTTCCTTTCATTGTCATGGCGATTCATACGGGGGCTCGGCTGCTTCCTGTTATTCCCTGCTTCTGACGGGAAGTTCTCATCCGCTTGAGTTTTGGCAGGAGGGTCCATGGGTCTGGAGCACCAGAGCAGACTGCACTCTCAGCCTAATCCACACAGGGAGTGCAGTAGGGTGTGTGGGGTGGAGCAGACTGCACTCAGCCTAATCCACACAGGGAGTGCAGTAGGGTGTGTGGGGTGGAGCAGACTGCACTCTCAGCCTAATCCACACAGGGAGTGCAGTAGGGTGTGTGGGGTGGAGCAGACTGCACTCTCAGCCTAATCCACACAGGGAGTGCAGTAGGGTGTGTGGGGTGGAGCAGACTGCACTCTCAGCCTAATCCACACACGGAGTGCAGTAGGGTGTGTGGGGTGGAGCAGACTGCACTCTCAGCCTAATCCACACAGGGAGTGCAGTAGGGTGTGTGGGGTGGAGCAGACTGCACTCTCAGCCTAATCCACACAGGGAGTGCAGTAGGGTGTGTGGGGTGGAGCAGACTGCACTCTCAGCCTAATCCACACAGGGAGTGCGGCAGTGTGTGTGGGGTGGAGCAGACTGTACTCTCAGCCTAATCCACACAGGGAGTGCGGCAGTGTGTGTGTGGGGTGGGGAGTCTGAGGGAGAGCCCATCACAGTGGAGGGCCCTTGCTGGATTTTTGAAGGAAAGAAAAGCGAAAGGAGACTGACAGAAGCATGAGGTTTTCGGGTGGCCAGGTAGAGTGTCTGGGAGGGGCAAAGCACTGCAGTACAGGCATCATTTATTGAGTGGGAGAAGCACAGCATGCTGTTAAGGCTTGGGTCTCACACCAACCCCACCCCCCTGACCCAAAATCCCCCACACAGAGACAGAGCAAATGCAATATTCAGTCCTCCCCTATCATCTTAAGAGAGGGAAAGGGCTATTGTATGGTGTTGCTGTGCCTCCATTAGAGATAAAGGAACAAGTCCTGTCCTGTTATACTTTTGTTGTGAGTGCATTCCCCTCTGAGGGGTGGAGATGAGGGTGGGGGGGCAGGCTTCTGCATCCTCACGTCCGCGTTCCACCGCGCCACACGCCACATTCCTATGAAGGTAGCGCTGGATAAACGATTGCTCTGGAAACGTGAATAATGACTGCAGTGTGGAATATTTATATTCCGCCGCTCAGATGAAATGGAATCTTAACGGTCGCTGCGATTTCCCCATGACACCGCTTTTAAATATTAACGCAGGGAGAATATGAATTGCCGAGCGGATTGTCAGGCGTTTTCATTGGCGGCTGCCTGTGTCAGTTAGCGATATGAATGGGGCGCCCTTATCCGGCTGGCAAGGTCTTTTGACTGCGGGAGAGGCAGCGGGGGCGGGGGCAGGGGCTGGTTATTAATCAGTAAAATTATGCAGCATATGTCCCTTAATTAGCTACATCATTACGCAATTAAACGTTATGGGGCGAAAAACCGGCGCGTACCTGCATTTGCGGTAGTCAGTTTTAACCTTGGCCTGGACTCATTTTATAAAGTAATAATGAGCTTTCCCCAGGCCGGCTGTGCCCTGCAGTCGTTCGGCCGTGAGCGCTGCGAGGCGCCTGAAACGGACCCTGCTGGTGTGATTAATTCAGCCGCTGAACGCGCTCCATTCCGCGCTCACGCTGCCCCGTCTTCTCCGGGCTCAAGCGGAGTTTTCTGCTGGTGTCGACAGCAGATCGATTCGGGTCGTTTTTGTTTTTTTGCACTCTCTCTATCTCTCTCTCTCTCTCTCTCTCTCTCTCTCTCTCTGTCTCCCCCACTCGCTGCAGATATACAGAAATTGTGCCAAGCGGGTGCATAAATATCTTGGTGGCTTCTGTGAGTATGCGAAGGAGGAAGGCTTGGTAAATCCAGTGCCTGTGAGCCCGCGAGGCGCACTGTAGGCCGTTCGAGGCAGGAGACCGGGCCCGCGTCCCTCTCTCTCCCCCAGGGGTACCCCTTACGCCCTGGGGGGTGGGTGCAGTGATGGCAGCCGTGGCTTTTGCGGATCCCTCTCGCCTCCTTAACCTGTGGGGGGGGGCGTGGTCGGGAGAGTTAGCGCCCTCTTCAGGAAGGGCGGGGGTGGGGAGGCGGGAGGGAATGCGCTGTGGCAGCCAATGCTGAGGGTATGTCCATCTGAAGGAATTTAGAGCGTCTGGCTGGAGCTGAGCCATGCTGCACCTCTGGAGTGCATGAGCAGGTGTGCGTGCGTGCATGTGTGTGTTGTGGCCCTTCACACCAAAACCTTAGAGCATAGCCAGCCTGCTGCCATTCACCCAGGTTCCATGCGTAGGGAAGCTAATACGGACAAGCGGCGCAACCTGTTATGTCAGAGATGCCACACTGCAGAAGGACTCCACACGACTGATCGGTGTCCCCCGGCAGAGGTGCGCATTGGAAACCGGCCCTCCTCCGCAATCGTCTGTGGGTCGTGGAAAGCAGGCCGTTTCCCCCGGGACAGGAGGAGCTGTCACAGCTGTAAGAGCGTGAGCTGCCTGCCGGACGCCCCTGACCCCTGTCACAGGGTTATTCAGTCTGCTGTCCTGCAGTACAGCCATTACTCTCAGCAGACATGATCAGCGCAGCCCTGAGAGGAGGAGTAAAACAGAGCTGTCAGACTGCCTCTTCTCTCATACTGCTCCAGGTCAGATGTATTGCATGTGCTCCGGAAGCGCAAAGAAAAAAAAAATGGAATGGCCAGGTGAAAATGACTCTGCAGAATCGATAATTAGCCTACCTCGAACTATTAGCTAAATGGAATATCCCCCTTCAAGGTGTTCTGGCCAGATTGAAACTCTTCGGCCCATAGGATTTACGTTTGATGAATTGCTATCAGTTATTATTTTTCTGTCTCCTTGTGTTCAGCTCTCTTGTTTTGATGTACTGTATGTGTTATAACAGAAAATGTGGTGTGTCACCGTTGACTCATCTAACCGTGCGCAGTGTTCTGCACCTGATTTTTTCAAAGTACGGTTCTCATGCAGCCTCAACTTTGGCCCAGAAATGTTTCCATGGAAACAGAATCAGATTTAATGTGGAAGAAAAGATAACACGGACACGGTTGCAGCATGGAAAATTCAGTGGAAAGCGTTCCGCAAATGTCCTTATAATATCTGATATTGCACTTGAAAAGGCAGGAAGTGGTAAATTTCAGCAGATGTTTTTAAGCAAAATAGTGGATGAAGAATGACATGCATCCAAGAGCCCCTTACCATATTATAGCCATTTTACTCACAGGGCTCCTCCTTTAGTAGTGAGTGAAATAGTGTGACAAGGATAACAAATACAGTGTTTTAAAACAAAATGGCTGACCCCCTGTGACCATCTGTACATAATAGAGTCTGGACTTATCAACACAAATTCCTTTTTCTTTTTGACTACATGTGAAATTTTGCCTAAACCTTGAATGCAAAATAATCTCTGAAACCATACAGTAGTTATGTCTTTTTCTACGTCTCTGTCTGTGGAAGACATTGTCTAAGACATCAACACGCATAGAATCCATTTGTGTTATCAGTGCTGCCTGTTACAATGTTGCTATGTCCCCGTTTCACTTTCCTCTGTCATACAGACAAGACATCCCTTCTCTTGCAAGGCAGCTGTGTGAATACTGTAGATTCTACGGTTCTTATGCTGTTCTGTGGTTTGGTGTCCTCAGTTTGGAACACGGTGGGCTCCCACAACACGCTGTTCTCTGATTAATCTGGGCTATTTTCTCCTTGTGGAGGCGTTTTCTACTCCTCTCTGCTCAAAGCACTGAGCTTTTTTTAAATTCATACTCCTAACTTTTTATCACCATATGAAGGACAGTCCAAAGTCTAGTTCAAGTTCTATTGGTCTGTGCTGTTGTGATGGTGCTGAAGAATGTGTGTGACTGGAAAGCCAGTGCAGTCGTGGCTCTGACTGCTAGTGTGGCAGCCATTTGCTGATGCAGTTTTTTCCAGAGGGAGAGAGGATCCAGGTTCTCTTTGCCAGAGCCAGTGTCCCAGGGAATCTGAAACCCTCCCTCAGCTGCTGGGCTCAAAAACACACGGGGATGTATAAGAAAGACAACACAGAGCTAATTGAACAAATAATGGCAAAGTCACCATGTTAAAAGGTGCCCAGTCATCTTGAGGAATGCTTCAAGTGCCTCCTCAGGTCCCTGCAGGTTATCCAGATGGATATCTGGGACAGGAATGATTATAACTGCAGTGCTTCTGGGATATAGCGGGGGAAAGCCCCTCCCCCTTCAGCCTGAATGGAGAATTCCTGCTCATGTCATGTGACTGTGGCCTGAGGGGTGTGACAGTAGGTGACCTCTGCCTGTTAACCTCAGCCAGTCTGCCGTAGCACACTAAGCTGATGGACTGTAAGATCTCAAATCCTCTTGTTACAGTGGGCGATTAAAGCAGTGAAACAAAGCACTCTAATACTTAAGAGGGTATAAACGTACGTAATTAATGCACAAAGACTGTCTCTGTAGATTTGGCTGGATGGGAGTGACACTCCAACTCCCTTATGACCACAGTGCTGGCTTCTTATTGGATACTCAGGGGGACTGGGCTGAAATATTTCATAGTATTGAAAACTGCTGTGCTTCAATTCTCTAGAATTCACAAAGACCAATAAGATTCACCAAGACTTTTGCTGTATGTCAATAACACTTTATCTACTGCAAGAGTGCATTCTTTGTCTTCTAAAGAATATTTATAGTAAATGGCAAGAGCCACAGTATTAAGGCGGTGATTCAATGTGAGTTAATGCCACCTCAGCAATGACATCCCTAAGCGCTATTTTTCTCCTTCAGGAAAGTGTGGGAATATTTGACTTCATTGTCTGGAGTTTCACTGTCTCAGTGTATGAGTGCATGTGACCGCGATGTCTCAGATGGGTTAATCATCACTTCAGGAGGTGCTCACTCATTGTACACCTCTTTATTTGGGAGCTCGAGCTGCACCATGAGGGCAACAGTAGAAGTTACTGACTGTGGGGAATGTGTCACTGTCTGGACAGGCCCAGTCAGGAGTGATTGTCTGTGGGTAATGAAACCTTTGTGATGGCCAAAAATTTCCCTGGAGCAGAGAGAGACTCACGGACTGATGTTGGGCCACAGTGACACCTACTGGCGGGAGAGGGACTTCAGTCCATAGGGAAGCGATAATGGGGAAAACCCCCCCTTCCGTCTAATGATATTGACTTTTGCGTTCAGACAGACAGTCATTAAGCTCACAGAGCCGTGTGTGTCTGTGCGTGGTGTGTGTTTGCTGGGGGGGGGGGGGGGGGGGGGGGGGGGTGAGGGGGTGGTTCATGGCATGGCCTATAGACTGAGCTCTGTGTATGTGAACACTCCATCAGGGAACACTCCATTTGTGGAAAGAGTCACTGCTGTGTGACCTGATACTGCCAGTGGCTGGAGGGTCCTGTTGGCTCAATCGATTTTCATGGGGGGGAGAATTTGCTTTTACCCACAGATGTGAGCTGCCATCCCAGGGAGAAAACAATGCTTCACCAATTTCAGCTCTTATTGCATTTGTGTAGGAGCGGTGGATATGAAACACTGGCAGTTGCTCATTTGAACCTGCTCATCTTCTCTGAAGATTAATGGTGTATCACCATTCTTGTGCCTGGGGTCCTGGAAGATTTTACAGTACATCACATTAATGTACCAGACTCTGTAACCCAGAACAACTTACAAATGTGAGAGAACATGAGTGCATCCACTTGAATTATGTGCCACATTATGTGCCCCTAAGAACACTCCCAGACTTGAGAGAGCATGCAACATCACTAAAGCGCTGAGGTAGGTCACTATGCCAACCTAGAACCATGACACAATTGTAAATACAACAAGAGATCCTAAAGTACTAATACTACAACTATCACAGAATTAATGAGAATAGCTGTGAGTGTGGGTGAGAAGGGAGTGGAGGCTCAGTCCTGTTTACTGTGTATTTCAGCATGAATATTACAGTGTGTGGTGTTTACCGTACAATGACCTGTGAATTTCCAGCATACACATTCTGTTGGCTCTGTATTTGCTCTGTGATGCTTGTTGTAACTTTGTTGCGACTGCAAGCTCAAAATGGCATGTTTGTTTGAATAAATATGTAGGTGGCCCATTACTAATAAATAGTAAATGTTGTATGCCTATGTCATTAAAGTACAATTCAGTCAGCTCCTGTGTTCCCCCTTTTTAAAGGAAATGGCCACCCTTTTGTAAGCCAGGCCCGAAAGAGTGCTGCGGCTAGTTACTGTTAGCACCGACAGCTCTTCCGCAACTTTCGCCTCATCCTCTGTCAGAATTATATTACCTGGAACAGAATCCTGATTTTACTTTTTATTGGGATATAGGCTACACTATATGACCAAATGTATCTGGGCACCCTTTGGTCTGAGGATGTTTTTTATGGTTTTGGGCTTGGTCCCTTAGTTTCAGTGAAGGCAAATCTTAATTCTACAGCATACAACAACATTCTAGACCATTCTGTGCTTCCCTGACAGTTTGGTGAAAACCCTTTAATGTTTCAGCATGACAGTGATCCTGGGCACACAGTGAGGTATCAGAATGGTTTTTTTGAGAACAGTGTGGAAGAACTTGACTGGCCTGCACAGAGCCCTGACCTCAACCCCATCCATCACCTTTGGGATCAATAGGAAATCCAACTTTGAAACAGGCCTAATCGCCCAATCAGTGCTCGACCTCACTGCTGCTTTTCTGGCTGAATAGAACCAAATCCCTGCCCCTTCAATCTAGTATAAAGCCTTCCCAGATGAGTGGAGGTTGTTATAGCAGCAAGGGGTGGATCAACTCTATAGTAATGCCCATAATTTTGGTTGAGATGTTTGATGTCAGGTGTCTATATACTTTTGGCCATGTTGTGTATAGCATCTGTGTACGGGCAAGTTTCATTGCTTAATTCTGCCAACGTCTTGCGTACAGTACATACTGATAAACGCAAAGCTTTCAAGTAATGGCAGGGACTCAAAGTTCTCAAAATGTTTCATTTTCTTGATTAACAAATGTTATCAGTGATCACTAGCAGGTAATTAATTTTTGTCTCGTACAATACATTTCTTTGTTGAAGTCAAATTTTCAATTAGCCTGTACTGAATAAAATAAATTTTGTTATTACAAAGACAATCCTTTCTCACATTGCCTGTAAATTGTGTGATTAGCTGCAAACTCAAGCGAATGCCTCTTGTTTTAGTTTCATTTCTGTATTCCGAGTGCCAAAATGAAAATGTGACCGGGAAGATGTATGAAGTGTGTGCCTGGGTTTCTTGTTTATTGCAAGTCAAATTTTCATATGGGGGAAGCTGAGAAATGGAAACAAAGCTACTTGAAGTGTATAATGCTGACAGTTCATAATTAAAATCACCAATACCCTGCAGCACTGAATAATTTTTTTTTCTTCTTTTCTTTTGGAAAACAGTATTTGAATGACACCTCCAGGCAAATTCACATTTTCCGTCTGTAAGCTTTCTGGGACAAACAAATTAATATTCAATGCACCTCTGCATGGAGCACCCATTATGGAGTTGAGTGATTGCATTTCTGAAGTGAGGATGTGCATATCTCAGGTGCACCTATTTTAGATGTGCTTAATCCCATGTAGTTGAGAGTATGTTTAAAAAAAACACTTAAGTTCCTCAAGTTAGGATCTGTCCCACTGTGATCTGGTGATAAATGTACCTACTAAACAAGCTCTTGTGGAAATTTTAATTGCATGTAAGTTGACAGTACTGTATAAGTGTTCTTTTAAATTTTACTATGTTTGTATGAGATGTGTGCATATATAGTAGATGTTACTGAGATTATGTAAAATGCAAGAAGATAGATGGTCTTCATCTTCCGCTCAAGGGACAAAAAAGCCAGTTGTCAGTTTTTGCTAAATTGAGATGCATCGTGTCCTTCTTTCAACACTTGGCAACATTAGAGAGGGGGGGTGTAAGGGGGGAGTCATACAGACACGTCTAACGCTCACATCTGTTCTCTGCTGTGAGTAGGTGTCGACTTGTACAAATTCACAGAGGCTGCAGGTTTATTGATGTAAGCAATGTGAAAAATGGAAAGCGATATTTCTCACGGCGTGAGGCGGTTACCGGGAGTCTCAGAATCAGAAGCAGCGAATAAAGCGCAGCAGGTTCTCTCCCCGACTCGGAGTTTCTCATGGCTTCTCCGTGGCGCGCAGCGCAGGGGACACGCCTTGGCCCCGATCGCTTTCCCATACGCTGGGCTTCCTGTTGCCGTCGGCAGCGCTGCTGTCTCAGTGCCGCCATTGTGCGCTGGAGCGCGAGGCTCGGAGCATTGCTGACCCTTCCCTTGGGGTTGCCCCGGTTCTGTTTGCCTGCTTTCTGCTGGGACTCAATGGGGCCCTGTTCAGCCTAATCTGCCCGGCCTGCTTTTTGTGAATGTTTTTTGTGAAGATGTGGTGTTCATGTGGTTTGGGGTTGGGATTGGGGTGGGGGGGCGGGGGGGGTTTCAGGGTGTAAGAAGTGTCTCACTTACACCCCTCTAACTCTCCTTTCTTTCTCTTTGTTTTCCTGCAGTGCTGGCATTGCTGTGGGTTTCTATGGGAACGGCGAGACGTGTGATGGGGTCAACCGGCTCACATACTCTCTCAGGCACGCCAACCGCACGGTGGCAGGGGTGCAGAAACTGGTGAGTCCCCAGAACCTCCACATCCACGTCCCTTCCCCTCCCAAACACATCTCTCAACGTATCCATCAACAATAAGATCCTCCCCAACATGCCCCCTCTGTAGCATGTTCCTCAACTCTGTAGCCCCTCCCCAACACAAACCTCAGCCCCTGCTCAACAACTAGCCCTGCCCTAGCAAGTCCCATAGCCACTCTGCAACATTCCTCTTGCCCTTCGCTATAAGTCCCTTCCTAACACATCCCATGGTCCCCCCTCAACGCATCTGTGAGCCTCCAAAATTTAGGAAGCAGGAGTTGTTTATTTCCAGCACTGAAGGATAAGCACACTTTTTTAAATTGGCCATTAGAAGTAGCTCGGGATTAGAGGTTCTCCCCATAATTGCTTAGTTATTCTGAGTGCAGATAACCGACCCAATTGGAGCACCCTTCCATCCTGGCTCCCCCGTTTTCATGCTGAATCCTAAATCAACATGCAGATACGGAAAAGGGAAGGCAGGGGATTTTAGCTGACTGGAGCAGTGCACAGCTCGAATAACGGACTTGGGGAACTGGGGAATGAGCACTGCATTATAATTGAGCCACTATCAGGACCATTCAGGAGGTCTACTTGAGTATATTGCATTCCTATTAACTTTTACTAGCATGGCCGGAAATGCAGCAGAATAACTATAAATAAGACAGAACTTTTATGGAAACAATGAAAATGCACTTATTCTGAATCGCATTTACAGGCAGATAGTGTCACGCCTAAATAAGTGCGTTGAGGCTTTTACACAAATTGTGGCATCGTGTAAAGCTTTAGGCAGGGCAGTACTATAGCCTTGGTAGTACTGAAGTTAATTAATTGCCTGCACCCATAAAAGGGAATGCTTTATGCTATGTGTGATATAGTCTGTAGGTACTGTAACTCTGGCCATCCAGAACCTTTTTGAAGCTTTTCTCTGTCTCTGCCTGTGCTTCTGTGTACATGCAGGTGTCAGACAGCACGTCCTCTCTGAACCAGACTGTTGAGGATGGCCTGCAGCAGCTGGAGAGCCAGTACACCGAGCACGCAGATTACCTGTCCATTGTACAGAAGCTGCAGGGGCAGCTGGATGAGCTGGTTCGCCAGATGACAGAAATCCCCTTCTGGAGTAACAGTGACATGTCCATGGAAGATCTGGCTGTGAAGGCTGAGCTCTTTGACTGGTACAGGTGAGTTGATGTGCAGCAGTAGGTCACTGGAATGGGGGAGTGTTGTATACTGAGGGATGGATGCAGATGAGAATATTGGGTATTTATTGAATATTGGGGTGAGATGGTATGGAGCATGGGAGTCAGACTCCTGTCCTGGAGGGCCGCAGTATCTGCTGGTATTTGTAGTATCCTTTCAATCAGCAGCCAGTTAAGGCCCTGATAACAAGGTGTGTGGACTCTTTAACCGATTAATGACTTAAATGAATCACTCACGCTGAAACACACTGAACCTGCATACACTGCAGCCCTCCTGGACTGGAGCTTGTCACCTTGAACAGAGTGATAGATGGGTGGAAAAATGAGTGGGTTATAACTTGCACAGTTTTTGAAATTGGAAAATGTAGAGTTCCTTCAGGTGTAATAAAATAAACAATAGCTGTACAGCTTGCTTCCCACACAGTGTTTTGTTTGTTCAGAAGGAGTAACTTAATATCAAATGTTTTTCAAATTGTTATCTGTTCGTGCAAATGCAGATTGTAGGCAAAACGGGGACGTTTCTCACATCAAACAGCGTTTATGCCATTCAGGTTATGAGTGTTCAGGTTCTGTTCAGGTTTTGAAGTGGGATGCACAACGAGTGTTTGCGTACGTATTCATGCGTGTTTGTATCAGGTGTTGGGTAGCAGGCGTCTGCTTGTTGGGTTGGAAGGTTAAGAGATGCTCTGCTGCCTCATTGAAATTCACTCCCCAGAATGAGTCACTTCATGTGAGAAACCGCTTTGGCTGGATTGTGTTTTGTTCTCTGTGAAAGAATTTTCCTCTCATTGAGCAGCTGCGTGTAACTGTTCTAGGGGAGATGTTTATCCACCTCTTCTGTGATGTCTGGCAGTCGTGCATTTCTACAGGAAACTGCATTGTGTAGTGTGTCGTTTGTAAACACGTTATTTTTTAAATTTGTGGTTTTTGTAAATGTGTTTTTTGTACTGCCATGTGGCACTGTTTAGTGAAGCCTCCATGTAAAACCTTAAAAAAGTATATTTAACTATGATATCATACACAATTTCACAAGTGAGTTTTACTTTATTTAAATGTTAGTTTTGTTTTAGGATAAATTACCTACATGTATTTCATATTGGAACTGATATTTCAACCCAGCCTAGCTCAGGAGAGAGTTGGGCAAGAATAATCTAAGCTTAAAATAATGGACAATGTTTGTAATTTGACAATTAAAAGCCAAGTAAAATGAAACCACTTAATCTTAAACTATTAACATAAATTCTGCACTGTATTCTTTTCTTAAGCATTGTTCTTTTTCACTTGAGCTGATAACATAATGAGCGAAACCATTAACATATGTCGTTATTTAGAATGCATAACCTTTTAAGAATGTAATAATCAAGGTTAAATATGATGCTCATTGCAGTTATCTGGGCCTAATTTTTTCCATCCTTTAAAGGTTGAACTATTCCACTGTTTCCTTTAAAATTTCAGAAATGTTATACCAGGAATGCAATGTTGGGGGTCAAGGGGTGAAGGGGCGATTTAAAGTTTTGAGAGCCAAGTCTGTTTTCTCAGGAAAGTTCCTCAATTCCCCAGTGCTGGGCGGTAATGGAAATGTTAGACATTTAAAGGAGAATCTGAATGATGGAAGTGCTCTCTCTGCAGGTGGTTCCTGTAGCAAGTTCAATTTGTTAAAACGTGTTATGTTAGGTAATAAGGTCATGTGTACAATCTGTGTCATGTGTCAGCCAATGAATGACAAGCCAGTGTTAACAGATTACAGATGAGCTTTGTTGAATAAATGGAGCTTTTTCATTGCTTCTTGAGCTTGTTTAAACTTTAACCCTTTAAGCGTGTGCATAACAAATGCTGATGTGTTGAAGTGCACTGAATATGGGCCTGCAGCGTAGAGGTGGAGTGGAGTGCGCAGAAGAGACTTCAGTTTTGTTGATGTGTCCCCTCAGGTGGCTGGCATATTTGGGCCTCCTGCTGTTCGACGTCCTCATCTGCCTGCTGGTGCTTTTTGGCCTCATTCGCAACTCCAAGGGAACCCTCATTGGGTGAGTTCACACATGTCATTCTGTGCAAGTGGGACAGTCTCCACTCTCCAGAACTAGGTGCAACTATCAAGTTAATATGTGCTTTTATGTCACAAGAATCCCCCGCCCCCCACATTTGTCATGTGCTCATGATGGTAAAAGTCAGTTTAACAAATAAGGAAGAGTAGTTTGGAGTTTGTGGATTAGAGTGCAGTGTCTCGTAGTCCCTCAGTGAGTCCTAATTTCAGACTTCAGTCTCCCTTGGGTTCTGTATGTGCACAGGCATGTTTTTAAAGCTTTTGAAATTAAAATTCTGTCACAAACTCACAGTCCCTTGCACGTCCTTGGCCAGTATAGTAATAATGTTCTGGGTGATCAAAGTTGGTATTTGAAATTTCGATATATGCCTTTATTATTCATTCTTTTTAATACCGAGGTTGTGGGTGAAGAGAGCAAAATGGGAGTTTGTGTGTGTATGCATTGTGTGTTTTTGTGTTTGTAAGCATGGGCGTGTGTGTGGGTGTGTGCGCAGATGCATGTTTATATGGTGTGTGGGTGTGTTTAGATGCATGTGTGTGTGGGTGTGTTTGTGTGGATGTATCTGTGTGGGTGTATCTGTGTGGGTGCATATGAGAGCAAGAGACAGGCAGGTCAACATTTCTCTCTTGGATTTCTCACTGCTGCTACATGTGTATGCATGCATATATGGTGTACATGTGAATATAATATGTAATGTGGTATGTATAAAACATAGGTAGATTGACTAGAGAGAGTGAGACTGTGTTTGCACATTCTAACGCTGTGGACATGTAGGAGACGGGAGACTCATTACTCTCTTCGTGACAGATGACAAATGAGAAGTAGTCACAGAAGCTCAGCTTGGTGACTCATGTTTAGCATAAAGTTTGTTGTGAATCAGATTTGCCTAATCTCTTTTCACAGCACATTTGGTGCATGGGTGTGGGTGTTCACAAGATGTTTAATTTCAGCTTGGCTGTATTACCTCAGAGATGAGGCTTTTTGACCCCCACTCTGCAGTGGGGAGTGATGAGGGGCTACAGACTGCCAGTTGGAACTGGAGCATCTTGAGCAATACGCTAATCACTGCGATATCTTTGCTTATCACTGAGCCTGAATCTCCAGTGCAGCTGCTGCTTAGGTTACACTAAAAATAGAGTTAAATGTGAGCATGCTTCTGTTTGCCTGCCTAAGTTTGCATTATCTGTGCCTGCTACAGTTCTTTCCATGAATGGCTTTGTTCTTCCTTCTCAAATTGTGTCTATGATGCACGGTGCCCTGCTGTTGAGGCAGTTACGCAAGGCTTGTCGTACTTCATCAAGCGCTTCTTCCTCACAGCTCCTCGCAGTGGGCTTAAACCTGCAGTAAGCTTCCCAAGGTCCTCCAATCTGGTGTTTAGAGAGACTGCAACAGAAAAGTATATTATCTGATGGGCAGTTGTCCCAAGACAGGCAAGCTGACGTCTTTTTGGCGTCTATTTAGCACCCTTGTTTGTTATCGTGTTGCTTATGAGATCATTGTTTTCCACATAATCTAGGGAAAGTGATGTCAGGGAAATCCTGCATGCTTTGAAACATAGCTCTTTTCACTAATCCACTGTTCCGATAGCAGTCATAATTCAGTCTTGCTCAGGAGACAGATGGAGGGCTGAGCCATCCTGGGTTTGTAGCCCTATTATCCTAATTTGTCTGGGGGGGGGGGGGGGGGGAACAGAGATTCTCTGGAGACTCCACAAATGGAACTTATAGCTCAGTGGGCTATTACGGGTTTGTGGAGACCCAATCATACACGTGCGCAAGGGTTGTCACGATATCCAGTAATATCATATATTATTTGAAGATATTGAGATATGATTGTCTATAGCTATGATATTTTAAATTATTAATATTATTATTAGGATAAAATAAATACATAAATGCTTTTTAATAGGTGAGTTAATATTTCAAAATCTGAATATCTGCATTACCACGGGTGCTGTGTTCCACCTGATTTGAAAAGACAGATGGTTTGTTTTTAATATTCAGTTGTTGCTTCTCTTTTTAATAAGCTGGTTAATTTATTAACGGTGCTAATTAGCCTATCTAAAGAGCAATCTTATCCTTGGTAATTGTTGGAGAAGAGGATCTTCTCATTTGGTGGCGAAGTAGCAAGACGGTGAAAGGAAGTAGCCTACTTTAGTAGGCCCATTTGTGCCACTAGTACACCATCGGAGTGAGTGTTCAGCACCACAGGGAACATTGCCACTTCTTTTCATAACCTCCTAAAACCGGAGAGGGTTAATATGCTAATTTTATTTGCTAACAATGCATAAAACAAGATGCAACACAGAAAATATCAAAGTAGTTAGCCTTAAGCCTGGAGAAATTCTAATTTGAGAGTGTAATTTATTTGATTAGATTTAATGTGATCTCATTTAAATGCTCTTAATTATGCTCTTAATAATGTGTTTTAATTGTCTGACTTGTTTTTATTTTGTTCAGATTTATTTGTTCATTTTGGTTTTTATTTATTTAAGCTTATTTTGTAGGAATCTTTTTTTAAAAGGATTGTTATTTAAAAGAAATGGCTTATTTAACTCAAGATTCCGGTCTGATTCATTGTTTGCAGTTGATCATATTGTAACCAACTAAGACTAGTGCAATTCAAGATCAATGATGCTACCCGACCACACGTGGCAATTACTTCTGCTCACGTTATCATAATTAAAAATGAAAAACTGTAATATTGATTATCGCCATACTTCTTAAAAGAATATTGACCATATGAACACAGGATATGGATATTGTGACAACCCTAGCATGCATAGGGAGAAAGCCACAGCCGCCCAGATGGCCACAGGGCACGCTCGAGCAACGAACACTGCTATGCTCACTGTCTGAATCCCTCCCATATATCCCAACACGAAGCCAACTGTGAACCGCTCCTGCAGAGCTGCTGGCCTCAGTCACTGGCACGTGTTGGGTTCGATCCGAGACTGTGGGGCTCGCTCATGCGCCGCAAGCAGCCGCTTTTACCGAGTGAGCTACTCAGCAGCCTACCTCTCTGTTTTTACAGCTGCCAGCATGTGGCAAATGTCTGGAGCTTGTGTGGGCAGTTGTCTAAACAGGAATGCGGATGGCATCTCAGAATTTATAAGCAAGAAGCTCCTTTCTTTTCGTGATCGGTTTTTTATTTAACATTTTCAAGAACACAGAACCAAAGCTTCAATAATCCAAGGGGAACAAAAGAACAAAACAAAAGTGCACAAAAATATCGTTTAAGCTGTCAGCATGTATTTATCGAAAGATTACGAAAATAGACTAGACATCCTTCACAGTTCACTTTCTTCAACTATTACCTCTTCATAGAGTTATTATAATAGAAATACAATTGTATGTAGCTGCAGTATTGGTATGAACTCACGAGTGCCTTGTCACATTGTCATAGGCTAAATGAGATGCACATACATGGAGTATGGTGTCCCAGGAAGTAACAGTAGAGCTTTTGGCCTCTGAGCACTCTGTATGAGTAGTATTCCTGTAGTAAGCAAACCATGATTTGGGGTGACCCATAAAAAGACATTTTTAGCAGCCGTTAAGCCTGCAAGTGCTGTTTTCTTCTTGCATAATCAGTTTAAGAAAAAGGCATGAGTAATAATAGAGTAAAAACGGAACCAGATATTTCGGTATAAAAACCCAAAAAGCTCCTTTCTGGAGGAAATTTGAAGGTGCTGCAGGCACTCTGATATTGTTAGGCTAGTCCCAGCTGTCCCAGCTTCACAGCTCATTGGTGGAGAATAACTGATGATGGCTTCTGTGATTCTCTTTCAGCCAGAAACTGGTCTTGGGAATTGTGCATCATTACTGTCGAGGACACACAGGTTTTTGGGTAGAAGAAACATTATTGTTGTTAGGTAGAAGGCACATCATCTGCTCATTAGTTTTAAATTGTTATTGTCTTAATGGGTCAGGCTTTCTGGATCGGTGGGACCTTTACAGCGTTTTTATTTTAGCCGTAAAAATCCTGTTTCCTTTGGATGAGAGGAAAGGTTTGCTGCAGGTGCCCGTGGGCTGAAGAGCAGTAATTGCTTTCTGTGTGGAGGGCGCAGTCCTTCACTTCATCACTGACTTCTCTGAGTGAATTCCCCTCCACTGCCAACCCGTCTCCCAGCCATCATGCACAAGCAGCAGTTTCGGCCCGTGTGAGAAGGTCTCTCTGTCCCCAGTCTCCTGACCCCTTCATCCTCTTCTCTTTCTTTCCTCCTCTGCAGCGTCTGTTTACTGGGCGTCTTCACGCTCATCATCAGCTGGGGGTCCCTGGGCCTGGAGCTGGCTGTTGCCGCGGTGAGTATCTCCACGGAAACGCCTTGCTTACGGGAGGTGCTCTTCAAACTGCTTTTAGCCGTTTTGTTTTGGGTTACGATACGTAACAGTAGGCACGTCCTCAGACAGATCAGTACCTCCGTAATTGACTCCTTACCCCTGATCCTTTGGCGCAGACTTGTGTTCAGCGATCCACTGAGAGAGCCTGCCCAGGCACTGCAGGTGTGCATCGTTGTTATATCAGCTGTTGTGTAGCAGACTCTCTGGACCTCTCGCTCGGCAGCCAGGAATTTACTGGCCAAAAAATTATAAATAGCCCATTGCCCAGATAACCGGGGCAGAGCAGAGCCAGAGTGCTATGTCACTGGAATTTATGGCGCCAAGTTGTGCCTCCCTGGTAGCTGTCCAGGTGGCCCAATTTGTGAGGGAACGGGCAGCTGGGATACGGCCTAATGGGCAGCAGAGCAAGGCCCCCTCAATTCACTCCTGTCTGAGCTCCAGGACCCCGGAGAAAGATTTACTGGAGAGCCGGAGCAGCCACAGACTCTACCTGCCTGCTCTCTGGCGCGGCGTAGCCTAGCCAGCCTGATGGTAATGAACATGCCAGCACCGGGTCATTCCCGCTCTTCTCTCAGTGCCTTTCCCTCTGGTTTATGTGCCATTAGGTACTCAGTCTGCCTTCTGAGTCATTTCATGGCTGTCATTAAGGGTCATTTGCATTCTGACGGGTAGAGCGTTGATGTTCATGCAGATCATCGCTGGCAGGTGTGGCGCCGCTCAAATGGTGAATCTGGAAAAGGAGGAGCAGGGCATTCTGGGAACTGCTAAGGAGATAAAAATGAAAGCCATTCTTCATTATGACAGACAAGAAACTACTTGTCATTCTGCCTGCCCGTATCAGACCGAACGTTAAGGATTGAATGCTGGCTCTGGTTCGTCACTGTTGAGCAAAATGTTACCCCTGTTAGTGTGCCAGTCATGTGTATGTACACATTAGGGCTATTAGTGACTCATACCATTTAAACATTCAAATGTTTTGCAAAATTAATCAGGTTTTGTAATGGCCACCGTTTTAAAATGTAATTAAATCCTGACCATGCTGCTATTCAGTCCACCCGCCACCACCCCCCCCCCCCAAACACACGCACGCACAATTACCAGAATGGACCGGTTATGTTCTGATCATTGCAGAAACGCTGGCAACTATTTTTATGCATCCCCTGTCTGTGTCAGATATTTAATGGCTTACTCGTGTTTACAAGGATAACAATTGATTGTGCTGCATCATTTTTTTCTCTAGCTACATAAAACAATGGTCTCTGAGCAATGGGGTATTGTACAATAAGACTTGTATTGTAAACAACACATAAGTATGGGATTTAATATCTATTTAATATTTCATATCACATATTGAAGGAATTTAAATGCATAGTAATGTGCAGACGGCTGAATTGTTTTTGATTCTTTAAGTGGACTGAAGGCTTGTTTAATTTAAAAAAATTACGAACATTTCTTTCCATCTATGAAATTTCCTGGATTATGTCAGCAGACCCTAAATTCTGACACACATTTACTGTGGAAGTGCAGAATGTGAGGTGAGCTCCACTGACTAGGAGCAGTGAGCAGGCTAGCTCAGTTAGGGGGCAGGGTGAGGTGTGGAAGAGAGGCCTGCCTGTGCAAGCAGACTGCGGGGTGGGGTTTGTTCTGCTGTCCTGAAGGACCTGTGGTGATATCTGGGCTCTGTGCGAATCCAGCCAGCAGCAGCCGTCAGGTGACGCACCACAGGAGATAACAGGCAGTGTGCTCTCTCTCACTGCTGCTCCAGCGAGCCAAGAGTGATGTAATGCCTTCCATAATAAGATGCTCGGCGCTTTGCCTGTGCGAAGCGCTTGAAGTACATACTGCAGGCTTGGGTTTATTTCCAGCGTTCGGTTCAGTTCTCCTTCCCCGTGCTGGCTTCTGAAGGAGACTGTAATGTTATGTCAGTCCGAAAGAGCTGTCAGGCTTGTTATTCTCTCTCTCTCTCAGATTTTCTCTTCCTTTCGTTAATGTAAATCCACTGCCTGCTCTCTGTCAGAGTTCATTATTCGTGTCTGAATTCCAGATGGACGCCCTCTCCCCTGCCCCCCTCCCACCACAGCCAGCTCTTAGCATAAGTTCTCTCTGCCCACTTTGACCTCAAGGACGCTCTTCACCATCGCCGTTACAGTTTATCATCGACCTCAGTCTGGACCCGTTTCACAGCTGTGTTTCTGCTCTGCACGGGCTTTCCGTTGTTTTAATTGGTTAGTGCAGTTAGCTCTGAAAGCTTTTAACCAATGTGGACGTTCCTTGTGTTCATCCTGCAGACCTCCAGTGACTTCTGCATCACCCCTGAAGTGTACATCGCCAAAGTGACGGAGGAGAACGGCGTGATCGATAAAGGTAAGGAGCCCATTTGCCAGAGCGGCCCCCGTCGATTAGCGAGTATTGACCAACAGCCTTCACGACTCATCAGACTCTGTCCCTGTAGGCGTCTCAATTCCTGCCCTCTGTTGGCCAGTGCACTTTTTTGAGACTTTCTTTGTGATGTTCTGAATCCAGCTGTTTGTGCAGGATGCTTTGTTCACAGTAGGCCAGTGCTTGAAAAGCCTTATATTTTTGTCCAGTGGGCATTGGCTGTCTGAGAAACGATAAGGCCTTGACAGGCGATGTCTGTCTGAATGGGCCCTGCAGATGGCCAGCACCGTCTGCTTTTCTCTCCAGGCCCAGGGGCATGCGCTGGCTCCACATACGGGAATAGAGTCAGCCCTCTGCTGCCTGGAATTTTGTTTTGCAACATCCGACACACGCTTGCGGAAAAAAGGGGAACTGAAGAAAAAAATCACGTCTTTTGGAAAAAATTAGCATTTACTTGAGCTTTGAATTTCCTGACTTTCATGGCTTGCGGTCGCTTGTGAAGCCCTGGATAATCCTTAGAAACGCATTCTTATGTGGCATTTAATTAATATCGAAAGGCTGCAGTTATCTCCTTGGCTCGAAACGGCTGGAAAATGGATTCTTAAGATAAAACGACTGGGCTTTTATGGCCAGAGGTAATATTCCACCCAGACGGTGCATTTTGTTTTGATTATACCCCGTGATGTATCCCTTTCCTGCTGCTGTTGGCCTCGGACAGAGAAGCACATTGACCCTAATGAAGCAGAAAGCGAGGGGAAGGAAGCTGGAGCTCCACGCAGTCATCCCTGTGTCTGACCCAGAGGAGCCATTTTGCTGCCCGTAAAACGCAGCGTGTCGTTTTTGCGCATGGCCACGGCTCGCTCTCTGCTCCTCACGCGGCTCTTTAAAGTTCACCTGCCGCTGCCGAGGTTCGAGCCGGGCGGGAGCTGGGCAGGCGCGCGCGCGCGTTTATGCGGCACTGGAGGTTGCCCTGACTCGCCTCGGGGGTAATTGGACAATCTGCTCCTGTTATGGGCTGAAAGATTGGAGAAGACAGAGCCCAGGGGGCAGAACACACAATGCACGTAAAACCCACGGATGAGAGGGGGGGAGGGGCAGGGCGGGGCGGGGCAGGGGAAGGGGGCGGAGCTCGAGCGGCGCTCTGCGGTGCTCTTGCTTAATGCCCATCGCTCTCTGACCTTCACTCCGTCTGGCTGTAGGAAACTGTTCTCATACCATCCACTTCCCCTGTGGTGAAATTCACTGGGTCTCAGACTGGTTTAAACCGGTTCGACGCTTTTGTGGCCTTTGCCCTTCAGTTGTTCATTGAGGAGAAAATACACATTGGTTCTCGTTTCAAACCGCAGCGCTACTAGATGTCTTTGCTAGAAAAGAAGCAGGAGGTGTTATTGTACTGAATCATTGTAAAGGTCAGGAGCTGGAGGGTGGAGGTCTTGTAGCCTTTGACCTCTCTTTCTTTGCTGTTTCCCTCCTGTTAGTCATTGGTCTTCACCTCTCATACACACATATATAACTCTGGCACTTTTATTGTCCTTAACCTAACAACTGGAACCAATGTCTAATGCGTCTTAATCCAATCTTATTATCTGATGTTATTATTAGTATGTAATATTCCTGTTTGTTTGTGTGTGTGTGTGTTTTTCTTTGCTTTTTTAATTTAGATTAGAGGCTTTATGGAAACAGTTTTTACAGGATCATTCCATTACCCAAAATCTCATGGATTATTTATCTGGATTAGATTTTTTATTTTTTTTATTTTATTTATTTATTTATTTATTTATTTATTTATTTTACTTTTTAAGGCTTGGCGCCATGTTCACAGAGGTGGTAAATAGTGCTCATGGGAAAATGAATAATTAAAAAAATTTGCCAAAAAATGTTTTGGGTAAATGGCCTTCATGGGGTAGGATATTATCTGATGTATTTATGTGCTCTCAAATGGCATTTTATTATTTTGTTCCATGGTCATTAAATGCCAACCCAGAGAGCTTGTGGCTCTGGTTTATAGTTTGGGATTCTTATGGGAGATGTCAGAGCTGAAGCATGTCAGAGACCTACAGCACTAGCAGAATTTCACACTGCTGAGGAAATGACTGTTGAGGAAACGAGGTGGTCCTCAGCCATTTTCTTTCAAGCCTTCAATCAGAGGCAGTTCAACTCTAACAGCATGAGTCATTTGAACTATGAGCATTTTCACGTCTTCACAGTGCCTTCAGTTCCCCCCACACAATATGTGCATGTGTGCTCTGCTCCGCATCTCTCGCTGGTGGGCGGAGAGGCAGCAGTGGGAGGCGGAGCTGCCAGCGAATGACTGTAAGCGTGTTTGTGTTTGTGAGATTGTAAAGCTCTCCACTGTCCTCTGAACATGTACCCAGTAGAATATGTTCCTACGCTGTTTATTAGGAGTCTATTCAGAAAAGAGCAATGTGTAAATGTCCCATTACACAGGAACAAATGCTTAAAGACGGCAGTCTATGGGTACTGAGAATGTGATGGGATGGCCACCGCTGCGTTCTTACGGATGGTCACGCACAACGGTGGTGTCACGGCTTGACCAGGAAGAGGCAGGGGGAATCGAGTGTGTTTGGTGCTGTCCCTGATGGAATTAGTATGTGTAACATGGAATGTCATCCTTTCTAAAAAGACAAAATGGGGGGGCCGTCCCTCCTCTCCCTTTTGAGCCAGGTCCCTTTCTGCGCACGGGAGCTCATGAAAGGTCACCTCTTTCATGGCTTTTATCTCTGTCGGTCTCGGTCCGGGCCCTCCCGTCGGCACTGAGTGCAGCGCTGCCTGAGAGGAGTCACAGGACAGGCCCCTCTTCAAGAGATTATTGATCTTGAAAAGATTTTATTGAAGCCTCTCTTCTTCCCCCCCCCCCTTTTTTTTTTCTTTTCCCGCAGAAGGCAAAGCTTGCATATTTTTACGCTGCCGCTCTGTACCATGGCTATGTCAGCCGCTCTGTAAATTATTTTAAATGGCCTAGTTCTCCGGCGCGATCGTAATCACCTCTCCAGGGCTGAACGAGCGCAGCATTTGTCACGGCCCTTATCCCCCCGGCCCGCTCAGGATCCCACGGTAACCGTTACGGATTTATTTATTTCCCCCCGCTGCTGCCGAGGCTCGTCCCCGGCCCTTCCTTTTTTATTGCGGGTGTTCCGAGCCCCCTGAACACCGCTGCTAATTAGCCCCCACAAGTGCCAGTGATGAGCCTGTCATTTCACGCGTTATGTGCTAAGTGCTAATACAAGCGATAAAATAATAAGCCCCGATCTGGCGTATTGTATACAACCGTCCGCGGATGTAAACGAACGGGCAGTTCATTTCCCTCGTCAGCGGCTTGATTACTCCTGTTTATTGAGCGTGTGGGGGACGGGGGGGGCACGTGAAATGGCTCTTCTGTAGCCGGGCCGGGCCGAGGGAACCGCTCTCCCTAAATGGGCTTCACAAGCTGCCGCTTCGGCTCGGGCACCGGCGCGGGTTTGCCGTCCTGCTCCGTTTGCCTGCTGAGGCGGTACGGCATGCAGTGGACTGCATTTAGAAAGGAATACGCCTTCTCTCGCTGCGTGCTATCATAGACAGGGCTGCTGCATGGTGTGTGTGCGTGTGTTTCAGCTACTAAGTTCCTGGTTGCTTCTTAATGGCAACGTGATTAGCGATTGGAGACGGCCTTCACACGCTGTGGTGTTGCTCTGACTGACTTTGTGGAGTTAAAAGGTGCCTCTCAGTAAAGCCTGTTTAATGTGCCGTTTCGACTTTCAAAGTCGTTCTCATAAATATCTCTCAGGGTATTTGCTTGCATTGAGGTGTGCGTGCGTGCGTGCGTGCGTAGGTGCATGTGAGTGCCTGTGTGCGGTTAGTTCCCTTCTTTTAATGATGTGATTTAGTGTGGTGGGACGGTGCAGGGATTCCTCTGAGAAATATAACGCTACACATTAGCTAGGATTGGAGAAGATTGCTCTTCAGGCACCATTTGTTTCTTCTGAAATGAGGACCGGGGTGATCTTTTTTTATTGTGCATGCATGTGTGCCTGTCAGCTCTTCGGTTTTGAGTGTGCCAGCTAATTGGCATTCATCGATTGCACCCTAATCAGTTCTAATGATGATTATTCACCCTCTGTAGAGCCAGGGCTGGATTGATGGTGGCGTCAGCTCAGTGGAACACCCCTGAGCCAGACTGTGTGACACTGCACAGTCTGCTTAACCAAAATCCAGGGCCTGACATCTGCTGGGCGCGGCTCTGAGCTGTGGGCTGCTGGGAACAGAGCCCTGGCAGATGTCGGCGAGCCCAAGGTTAATGAATTATAGATGCCCTCCGTCAGGTCAGCGTGGTACCAGCGAGAGCAGTCGCTCTGCCTCGGTCAAAGGAACCGCACGGCGTTCAACGTGCTTCAGAGTAGGTTTTAGAAGTCAACACGCGTCACCGCCCTGCGGTTCAAGGCTCGGGCTGCGTGTTCTATCTGCGTTCTGTGACGTGTTATGTGGACGCTCTTTATCAAAGAGGATGCATAGTAGAACAAACTGTTGCATTTCTCTAATTTCATATAACTGAAGGATTCCATGAATGGAGCCCACAGAGGTCACAGCAGAGTCTACCTCATTGTTTATTTAAACGTATTCCGTGCTGCTATCTCTAATTGTACCTTATTGAACCTGTGTTTTGTGGTTGTTCCAATGACCATGATATGCACTTTTGTACGTCGCTTTGGATGACAGCGTCTGCTAAATTAATGTAATGTAATGTAATTGTCTTTTTTTGTCTGTTTATACTTCAATTCCTGCATATTAAATAATACCAGGTGCTCATGCCCTGCAGATGATTGAGCACAGGCAGAGTAGCTGCCCAGAATGGCAGAAGGACGCAGGAGTTTCAGGGACGCAGTGTCTCTGGTGGAAGACTGCACAGGGCACGCTCCTCTGTGCTCCTCTGTCTGCAGTCCTGCAGATTGCATTTCTCCTGAGTGTGCTTCTAAAGGAGGGTCTGTCGGGGGAAGGAGGAAAGAATAGGACAAACAGCGCAAAACCTTCCTGAAGCCTGGCAACGCTCCAGGTCTTTCTCACTGAGGTCTCCCTGCTCTGACATTCGCTTTGCCTGCTGAATACATTAAAACCAACTGTGGGAGAAAGGAATTGATCGCATAAGAATTCAAAACAACCAATGTTGTTGACGTTCGCATCTGCAATGTGAGGTGAGCTTGTGGGCTCATGGTAGGCCACCCTTTACCAAACACTGTTTAAATAGCAAAATGAAGTGGACAACCCAGTACTCTTTAACACCAACGTTTGCCAGACTATTACTGAAAGTGGTTCTGGTTAGCTCGTTCTAAAACATGTTCGTTTGCTGAGGAGGTTCAGTTTAAAAAGATCGGTGGGGTCAAACAGCTTAATGTGTTCTGCTTTGTGCTCCCCAGCTATCCTGCAGTACTATCTGAAGTGCGGCGTGACACAGACTAACCCATTTCAGCAGGTAGGTTGGTCTCTTCTAGCCCCTCCCAGCATATTATGTGACCTGTGGAGGCACTCATTTGGATAGACTTTCAGTTTACTGCAATTAAATCTGTGCTAAAATGTTAGCATGTGCATATGGGCAATGTTACTTTTGTTTTATTGTTATCTAAATGGAATTTGTGCATTTTTTCTTACAGTGCATTTTATATGTCCACTTTCCCATGCAGCAACTGTATGTTAGAAGTGAATAGTAAATCAGTGACGCCCCTCGCCTACTGTAGTAATTATTCCACTAGAGGTGTAATTGAATTGCATTTTTAGACCGTGGATGAGGTTGCCAAATGGATCAGAGGTAATAGAGGGCAGTCCCACGTGTAATGTGTACACGCTTCATCACGGAGGCTTGCGCTCTGAGTGTGGGGACTAATGCTAATTACAGTCTACGTCCCGGCAGCGTGGGCACATTCTGACACATCCAGAAAGTACAAAATTAGCTGCAGCTTTCTTTCTTTCTTTCAAACCTTCAAGGCTCGCACATGTGAGCCTTTCATTCGAAGAAGATGTGGGCAAGCTGGCATTCTTACATGCGTGCATTGGATGAGAACAGACACTAGCTCTGAATTCCCCGCAGTGGTATATAACAGCCTGGGTGGGCATTTGTAGTGTTCCCAGTCACGCCACATGCTGTTAGTTATAGGTCTAACAGTGTACAATGAAATGGACACATTGGCAATCTTAAATTACATTTTGTCAAGTGCTGTTGTTTCATTGGTGCTTCTTAAGGGGATAATACTGTAATTTCAATCAAAATATATTACAATATGACACCAGGACTTTGTAATGCTCTCAGCACTACTCAGCTGGTTCCACATGGTTCTGATGCTCTCAAAGTGGACAAAAAAAGAGCTATTGAAGTCATTCCATTCTTTAGCCTGGGTAACAATGGACAAATAACAGAAATCTGCAGCTTTCCATAGATTTTTATTCAAAAATATTTAGTGAGGGTACTTGACTGTTACATAAGTCCAGTGGCCTTTTCTAAAATATTAATGAGTTTCAAAAATCATAAAACCATGCCGCAGCTAACTTTTAATGGACTAGACTTCCCCCCCCCCCCCCCCCCCCCGTTTATTTTTAATACTTGGCTGAGTCTTGGGCTAAGCCTGAGCCAGCTTTTACTCGAACATTTTTATACCTTCTGTGAATGAATAATGCAAAATTTCCCTCCGGGCTACAGAATGGTGACATGTCTACACTCGGGTAGTGATAAAAGAGCCGTCTCTGTCCATCAGGGTGAGGATGAGCAAGCCACTCTAGCATGTGCCGGTTTGTTTACTAAGTGGAAGGGCATGTTCTTCTGTTTTTTGGTTGTCCCTCGTATTGAGTGGGTTGAGTGATGACTTGTTAAGCTGTCGTTTTTGCATGTCTTGAGTTGTTGTAATGACTGTCCCTAATAGCTGTCCCCACCGTGATGGATGTGGTCTAAACATCTTTCAGAAGCTGTCAGGGAGTCACAAAGCGCTGGTGGAGATGCAGGACGACGTGGCGGAGCTGCTGCGCTCTGCGATTCGGGAGTATCCTGAGACCAAGGTGCGCGTGCGGGTGTGTGTGTGTGTGTGTGTGTGTGTGCGTGTGTGCGTGAAGGTGACTGCTTGTGTTTGTATGCGAGAGTGTGTGTGAGAGAGAAGAGGAGGTTCATGTCTTTCCTGGTGCACCCTTTCTGAAGGATATTATGGAAGACCTCTTCAGAATTTTAACGCTAGTTCACACGTCCATTATATGTCGTGTCAGTTCAGCTGATTAGGAGTCAATAGAGTTAGTATCACTATTGTACTTCCCGCAGTCCAGTGAGTACCAGTGGAATGCCAATAGGGGGAGAAGCACGCCCATTTGGAGACAAAAGCACGCTGAGCCCAAAGCTTGCTGCTGTGTTCTGTGCATACGGTCCTTTTATACGGGCCCTCTATGGCCCTGTGCATCTCAGCTTCCTAAAGAGCTGAATAGAGGTTTTTTGTCCTCCCGCTGGTCTCTTCAGCCGTCCAGGCCAATGAACGGCAATGTTGTCTGTGGGACCTAGCAGAAGAGAGACAGACATCCCACCCCACCGGTTCCTCGTCCGCGGAGACAAAGCGGCGGGCCCGACAATACATTTAGACGGCGTCACAAGAGCGCCATTTACATCGGCTAGGCGGCGGGACTTGGCTCTCGGTCAACCGGTTTTCTTAAAGCCGGGCTCCGCAGGTTTCTGCTCTTTCAGGCCCGTTTCGTCTCTCTGATGGGAAGCTCCCATGGGGCGCTTTTGTCCGCTTCTCCGATTCTCAGGTCGGTTTGTCCGTGTCGGGAGCTCCCCTGGTCTCCCCCTCTGCTCCTTTCAAAATGGTGGCCTGTGAAATGCTCAGAGTGGAGAATGGAGCGTAGTGTTACCTGGAGTGAACTGAAAGTGATACTCATTCAGCCAGTATGCGCGCGGCTTTCACCAGAATGCTTCTGTGAGCTGTTGTCATAGTAGCAAGTATTGTCTTTTTCTTTTGCTTTAAAAAAAAAAAAAAAAAAAATGCTTGTTTATATTCAACATTGAATTATGTGACATTTTTTCCATGAAGTTGGTGTTGAATAAAGCAGGGAGAAGGGTCTGAAATGTGTCCAGTTAAGAGTGTGTGTGTTGTTGGTCCCAGGGGAATCTGGAGCAGATGCAGGGGGTGCTGAACACCACAGAGATCGGCCTGCACCAGCTCACCGCCCTGGTGGACTGCCGCAGCCTGCACATGGTGAGTGAGCAGAGTCTCCACCCTCAAAACTTGGGCTCTCTTTCAAGATTCGATTTGACTGACTTGGATTAGTTTCGATTTGACTGACCTTGGATTACGTGCTAAACCTGCGGTTTTCATTCCTTAATTTCATTCCTTTCATTCCTCAAATGCTTAAGTGTAGTGGGGAAAATGACACGATAATAGTTTGAATTTTTCAGTGGGGAGGGCCTCTTATACTTACTTCCCTGTGAGGGATTTTCAGGCTTACAGACGTGCTGTCAGTTCAAACGACTGACCTGTCTCCATGGGGATGGTGAGAGGGGCGTGGATCTTGACATGAAGGCTGGATCGTGTGGTCAGATCACTAACTGTCTGGGGAACCTCTGCAGTGTGTGTCACACATGAGTGGGTGGGCTGTCTCTTGTCAGAGCTGATGGAGCAGCTGCGTTCTGCTTGAGGCTGTAGCCATGTCTGTGGTCTCCATGAGATACAGTTCCTCACTGACCATCGGGCTTTCACTGTTTTTTTGTTTCAATAGAAATTTATTTTTTTTAAAACAATCAAAACATCTCTTAAAATGTATTTTGTTGCCATTAGCCATGTTTCCATGAAGCCCTTAAATTCTAAGAAAGGTAGCACCCTCATCCCCTGTCTGGTACTTTCAGTCGTGGCAGCTTTTTAAAGTATCAGAGAAAGAGGTGTGCTGCCAGTATTTGCCTTTCTCATAATAGCATTGTTATTGCACCTTAAAATGAAAGTGTGGTGTGAGGACTGACAGTCTGTGCCTCAGCCTGAGAAATCTTAAAGTGTGCGCTTGTGTGTGTGTGCACGCAACTGTGGAGGAGGCTGTAAACCTGTCGAGCCTCCTACATGCCTTGCCTTACGCCATGTGTTTGTGGAGAGAGCCTGCTGTCCTGCTCCCACTGCCTGGAGCTCCTCAGCTCTCCCGTATCACTCCTGACAGTGAGTCAGGAACTGAATCCCTCTTCACCCTCTGACCCCAGTGAGTCAGTGACTCATGTGCCCTGCCCACCCAAAAAACTGCACTGAACCTTCAGCAGAGGTTCAACGTCAGTTCTTCAAGTGGAAAAACTGCTGATGTCTGTAGATGTATAATTGAAATGCATATACCAGAGGAAGTTCTACAGCAGGGATACTCTAATCTGGTTTTCATTCTTCCTCTATAATCGGGACTGATTTAAACCTAGGACATCAGACGAGTTAAATCTGTGGTCATTGACTTGCGTTGAATATTTAACCATCGGTTAGAAAAGAAAACCAGCAGTACTACTGGCCTGATTAGAGTATCCCTGCTCTGCAGTGTCCTGGCTTCTCCTGTCTCCGTATGTGTTTGACACCCATGCATGGCCAGCTGTCTCAGGCATATTTATTCAAGTGGCGAGTGTTGGAGCTCACAAGTTCATGGGAAGGAGCTCTCATTTGAGATATCAGTTCAAGAAGGATTCATCGCAATGAAGTAATGCAGTCTGCCTTCGGCTCTTTATGTTTTCCTCCATTTTCCAAGTGCTGACAGAAACTGCTCTGTAAAAGACATATTATGTCATCCTTGGTGGTGGATGTTATCTTAAACACAAGGATTTCAGCAAATGTATTCTTTTGATTGATGAAAGGAGTTCACCTGTATGTATGTTACCCCTCTAAAATGAATGATAACATTACCATTACCGCAGCACGATTAGAGGAAGGTGAAGCATCGATTTCCTGCTTGGACTTGGACTCCATTTATGTAATCACTCTCTCAAGAGCATGAAAGCCAAATCCTCCCCAGCACTGTGAAATGTGTAGTGTGCCACGGGAGGTGTTACGGATTCATGGTTTGTTTTTTGGGTGACATCTAATTACTCTGCTTCACAATAATGGAATATGGCAGGTGTCTGAAGCCTTGTTTTGGCCTTATTTTAATCGAAGACTGCCTTGGGAACTCTGCTACACTCTTAAAACGTTGTCTTCATTATTTATGTGTTGTGTGTGAATATGACTTTTGTCATAAATAATTGCTGCATTCACATCTCTTTGAAGAGAAAAGGTTCTCAAGCCAAACCTAGATGAGTGGCAGTTGTATTGTATGGTTGTGATTTACGCATTGGTTTGTTTTTCATTACATACATTATTTTAATTTAGCACAAGCTCTTATCCAGACTGACTGACCCTAAGTGCATCTCCGTGAGTTATGTAAGCAGCAGTGCCAAACTGTCTTACAACATTCCCAAGCAAGCAGGTTTAAGTGCAACATCAATAACGTACTAAATTTAAGTCGATTTATGTCACCTAGAACCATAAACAAATCCTGGAGTCATGCAGCTAGTATCCAAATAAACAAAGCATGTTATGACATTCCTGATATAATCACACTGGAAAAGACTGCCAGGGTCAGATTTCATTGGTACTTTCTCCAGGAAGTTTTGGTAAAAAATTAGTGTATCCCAGCATTCTGTGGGTGAGAGGCAGGAATTCACCCTGGATAATTTGCCAGTCCATCGCAGGGCACACACACCATTCACTCACACACTCATACCTAGGTGCAATTTAGTGTCTCCAACTAGCCTAAGCTGCAAGTCTTTGGACTATAGGAGGAAACACACAGAGAGGCAGTAACTCTTATCTAGAGATGTGCAACGCTGTCGTGATGAGATCAGAAATAATGGTTGTTGGAGCCACAGTTTGGCATCATTTAATGATTGGGCATTATCCAGTGTTTGATATCATTTCAACAGAAACAGAACATTGAAGCCATATAAATATGTGCATGTCTGGTCCCCGGTTTGAGTCAGTGTTGAGGCCTGGCTGACAGTCCATCGGGAGATTCCCTGCACAGGCATGGCTCAGTGTGCCGTGGGCAGCCAGACAAGGGAATAAGGGAGGGTTGGGCAGGCAGGTGAAACCACTTGTACAGCAAGCTTAGAGCTTACGGTCAGGGTAATTCATTCAGAAGACTCTGGAACATCCTTGGTGAATCCATGGCTCCAGAATTCCTGGTTATGTTTACAGATGAACTGGGTGTGATGAAAAGGTTTAGAATGGGATTAGGGGATGTGAAGTGCATATATAGATGGGCGCTCTCCTACTTCCTTAGCCTGTTTTGAGGACATTATTTAGACAGGGAGACAGGGATTCTTCCCACCTGTTCTTCCAGATGTAAGGGAGTGATGTATGTATCTCTAAAGCCTACATGACCCAACATGCTGGAAGCTGGTCCTCAGCCCCCGCCAGGATGTACATCCCACCTGGGTAACGGTGTTCTGGAACCCCCTGTGTCCCGCAGGACTATGTGCAGGCCGTGACGGGCCTGTGCTACGACGGGGTGGAAGGCCTCATCTACCTGGTGCTCTTCTCCTTCGTCACGGCGCTCATGTTCAGCTCCATCGTCTGCAGCGTGCCGCACACCTGGCAGAGCAAGAGGTAAGGGCCGCCGCCGCCGAAACGCCCGCCCCTGCTGCTAGCTCGCTCGCGTCCTCCTTGGGTCCCATGCATCTTTCTCTCTGTTTCATTGGCTTTTGGTTTGCTTCGTTTGGTTCTTTCTTTTTTTTTCGTTACCTCATTTTTCTGTTCCTCTCTGATTTGGAACGCCCGGTCCACACAACTTCAGTCAACTCTGTCAAGTAGGCAGCAGGCTGTTTCTGAGGGGTTTCAGAAAGCAGTGGATGCTGGGGAAGTCAGACCTCCTGCTCATCGCATGCGGTGTCACCTGTGCCAGCCCCTGAGACCGATGGAAACGTCCAAGCTCGAGAGAGACGGGTCTAAAGCCCTGCCGCTAGCGCTGACTAGCATCTCCCTGTGTTCCTTCATCACATTCAAAAATACATGTTTTGGGGTTCTGACCTCCTGAAGTGTGGGTCCATTGTTGAGGTCTTTATAGAGTGGGATTCGCTTGTATGCTTTCTGAATAATTTGGATGGGCAAGCAAATACAGAGCCTGTTCAGTTTTGGCGAGGGAAGATTCCTTACACAGTGATTTAAATCGGTCATCTTGGGTTTGGATTCTGGAAGGACCAGACAGAGTGTTGGAAGGTTTTGTGAACGCAGCTTGGGCTCAGCTACTCGCTCAGAACTCCAGTGCCCCGCGCTCCCACCGCACAGGCGCGAGGCTAGCATTCCGCTTCTGCCTGTCCTGCCCCTGCCATCTTCTGCCAGTACGCACAGAGCGCAGCAGCGCGTCCGTGACATGGAGCACATGGAACGCACAGTGCAGACCGCACCGCTACTGCTGTGTGGAGAACCACACGGGTCTCCGCTCGGACGCACACTGGAGAAGATGGCTGCTGTTGAGCACTGGAGGGAAGCTTCTGGCGCGCGCGCGCGTGTGTGTGTGTGTGTGTCTGTGCATGCGAGTGCCTTTCTTCTCCCCCTCATATGCAATCGCTCGCTCTTGTTTGAGCGCTCTAGCTCACAGCGGCTCCTTACTTTTAAGCATCTTTGAAAAGGCACACTGCCCTCTGCTGGAACATTGCTGTAGTTACCGGAACACTTTTTATTGTTGTTATTTTTTGTGCTTTTGCTGAATATTGCCCTGCCTGATGAATTCTTAGGCAGTAACAATTCTGAGCGCACAAGAGCGATGATTAAATTGCAATTTTTAGTGTTGTGACATTGGATGCTTCAAATAAGTTGAATACCATCAGGTGTTCTACAATATTTAGAATCCCCCCCCAAAATATAATTTATAAAGTACACAACTGCTACTGAAGGAGTCATTTCTCTCCAAATGAAATATAGTCAATCTTACTGCATAACAAATCGTCCATTGAAAGGACTTTTTTTATAAGACACAGCTGCCTGCTCAAGTGTGTAATCTCCTACCATTTGTCTTCTAATTGTACAAGGCTTATAACAGAATAAGATTTATTACAGAAACTGGCATAAATTATAGCTTGATAGTCAGTTCCCTGGATACTCATCATTTTCAGGCAGAAGAGATTGATTCCTGCAGGAGAGGATGGGCTAAAACTAATGAGTTTTATGTGTTGCCTTATGGAATTGCTTGTGTAAATTAAAGTGCCTTTATTTATTTCTCAATTTTAACTTTGATGTTTTGCAAATTACTTGTAAGTTTATGTTATGCTCGGTAATTGGTATATAATCTATTTGTTCAGGCAGAAATGACAGAGGAAACACCAAGTTACACCATGGCTTTTTCCCCTCTGAAATACTTGTACATTTTGTGGATTTATTGTACGTTCGATTTTGTCATAAAAGGCTTAGGATGATTTTTGTACCATTAGGAAACTTCACAGTATAATACCACAATCACAATCCATAAATGAAGAAACATTAGGCAAGTATAGCCACCATCTAGCAACAGTTCATGTAAACAAACATAAAAGATGACAAACGCGAGTGCCAGTTGAAGCTGAAAATCAGATTGAGTGACCCTGTTTTCACTCTGTTTTCCTAAATAAACACATGCATTGGCTGGAATTGCATGGCAGTTGGACAGTGATAAGGATGTTTGTTCTGGAGAGGTTGAGTCCATTGTGGCCACGTGTGACTACTGTACATGACAACTCAGCCTGTTGGTACTAGCTGGCCTCCAAATCTACTTTCATCCTAAGACTTTTTCCATTTTATTTTTGATTTTACCATTTTTGTTGGAGGGGAAAATGGATAAAACACCATTTTTGCCCGAAACATTTTTTGTAAATCGTTTATTTTTTTCATAGTGACGTTCTCCTCTACCATTCAGAGATTAGCGCATGGATAGAAAGAAACTAGACCTTAAGAGCAGCAATTATTAAATTAATTCCTCAGATTCTCAGGTTGCCTGTTCAGAAAAAATAAATATTTTACTATTGCCAAGCTACCCTTTGCTTCTTGCCATTAGATGCATAGCAAAAGCTTGTCCAAGCTCTGAAATAAAGTATAAATGCATGTTGTTCTCTGTTTACTTTCTATAATATTGAAACTGAAGGATGAATGCTGTACATAGACAACCTGGCATCTCCTTTGCCATGTGCCGGGGTGGGTGGCCCCGGTCTGTGCATGATGTGAATAAGGAGGGCGCCCCCTGCTGGCTGTGTTTGACTCTGCTGTTTTCTTGGCCCTGAAGGAATGAGGAGGATGGAGAGGAGGAGTCCGTGGCTCACGGCAACCGGCAGACTCACGATAACCTGTACCGCGTTCACATGCCTAGTCTGTACAGCTGTGGAAGCAGCTATGGTAGTGAGGCCAGCATCCCCGCGGCTGCGCACACTGTCAGCAATGCCCCCGTCACAGAGTACATGTGAGTCAGCCACACGGAGCCTGCCGCTGCCACCCCGCTCGCATCCTGCATGACCTCAGACACGGACATCGCATCCAGCCCCCGCAGGGCTCGGCTCACACTCAGCACACGCAGCACACGCCACGCCAGCGAGCAGGCACACGCACCAGCTTAAAGTGACTATGTTGTGATGTAGAATTCATTCAGCTGTCTTGGGTGGGGGTGAAGTGAAGACATAGAGCATTTCGGTGCCAGAAACACAGTATTAGCCACTGCCCACTGCAGTTGATTGCTTTCTACAGATCCTCCAGAAAGAGCTGTGAAATACAGTTTAATAAACAAAATAGTCACTTTGAATTCTTTGAAAGAGTTATTTTAAAAGGCGTCTCGACAGTTGATGAGTGCATGTTTTATTAATGTATTCTTTTTGGAACACCGCCATGCACAGTAAAATAGCGTATACAAATCAGCATTTGCATGAACCCCTTACTCTTTGCTTGAAAGCTCAGTTGTTAAATCCATTTAATCAGGGAAATGCCTTAACTGGTTCCTTCACATGAGAGATCTTGGATTGTCTCCAAGACATTTGCCTGCCAGCCTACTCAGTATACAGTAGGACTTTACGCTGCTCAATTAGTGGATAGATGCACTCCTTTTTAATGGTGACAGTCACATATGAGCTCACACTTAAAGAATCCAGGCTTTGAATGTGCAGGCCAACGTTTAAGAGGAGACACGGCATGCTAGGCTAGGCTAGGCTAGGACCACAGGCGCAGGTGCTAATCTGTGCCGTAGCGGAGTGAACCGATACTCGGCTGGACGGGGGGGCAGCTGCCCCTCTCCAGCTGTGCCCAATCCTCACAGCTGTGTCTCGGGGGGCTGAAGGGCACGCCGGGCTCTGCCCGCTGGGCGGGGCCTCTTCGCGTGCCCAGTCGCGGCGTGGCGTGGCGGGAAGGCCTGTTGCCATGGCTGGCCCTGGTCAGGCCGGCGTAACGGAGTCTCTCGTTTCTATATTGTGACGCAGGAGCCAGAATGCAAACTTTCAGAACCCCCGGTGTGAGAACACCCCTCTGATTGGCAGGGAGTCCCCTCCGCCCTCTGTAAGTCTCCACTCTTTGCTCGCTCTTTGATTTACACTCTCCCCAGGGTCATTTTGGCAGCCTTGGTTTAAGAAACAAAAGAAATCCTCACTTTTTTCCCCCAGTATTCTTTTTTTATTTCCCGTTTTACCAGGGTTCTGAGCAAATGCATGTGTACGCAAGTACACACACACACACATACACACATGCGAGCACACAGACACACACAAAGAGTGACAAAGAGGGATGTCAAGAAGCCTGTTTTTTTGCTGAAAGGAAATGGTCTCTTTAGTATTTCCGCTTTTGAATTCTGATGAAGCAAATGCGTTTCTCTCTGCACAGTGGCTGGTTGAGGCACCGTTTAGAGACGACGTCTCGTCGTGTCTAGCCTTACCCATCCTGCTGTGGGCTTTGCTCTACGTGTACCCTCATTCTGCCATATAGGCCCTGCAGGGAATCATTACCATGCCGTTTGCTCTTCTCTTTTGAAAAATATTTTTGATTTTTGTAGTGATGTTTCAATGCAACAATCTGTGCCTTTGCAGATTGCAAGTGTTATTTCTTATTGCAGTGTTAAAAGTTTATCAGTGAAGACACAGGCATGCTCTGCACCAGGCTGTATGTCTGGGAGACTGTTTATGTTCTCAGTATTTTTTGTAATGAACGTGCCAGGTGGCAGCCTGGGATACAGGCCTGCATTTTTCTTTACTCCACTTATTGTGTTATATACTGCAGCTAAGTGACTGGGTCCAAGCTAGTTGTACATTTTTTTTCTGAAGCCCAACAGCCTCACTCTTTACCTTTTCTGAAAGCTCTACACCTTTCTTCTGTTGACTTCGTTCCTCTGACTCCTTTCCACTCTTGTCTTTTTTTTTGAAGACACTTAACTAGAAAGAGTCTTCCTTGCGCTTTGTTTATGTACCATGTTGCACGTGGAGGCTACACTGTGTTTCTTCTCTATACTTCTGTCGTTTTCTTTTCTGCAAACCCACACAGTTGTATTTGACTGCCATGGACGGTAACAGCCACCACAGCTGGCAGTCAAAGCCCTCGGCTAGTCCAAGAGCGTATTGGTAACAGCGTCTGCTATTCTAACAGGTACTGAAAACACCCCACCCCCCACCACCACCACCACCACCACTGCGTCCTCTCTTCCACTGTTCCTCTGTCAGAGTCTACACCCCTCCCCTCACTAAATGGTAGTGTCCTGCCCTAACCCCAGTCTCTGGCTGATGTCTCACCTACTCTCACCCCAGCGCTGCTACGTTTTCACCTTTGGGCAGCATCAGCATGTGCTCTTCTCTAGTCACTTCTTCAGCTGTAGGGTGTGTCCTTCTGTTCCTC
Organism: Anguilla anguilla; assembly: GCF_013347855.1. Classification (NCBI taxonomy): domain Eukaryota; kingdom Metazoa; phylum Chordata; class Actinopteri; order Anguilliformes; family Anguillidae; genus Anguilla; species Anguilla anguilla. Next base: position 46,490,561 of record NC_049202.1, read on the forward strand.
TCTCTCTCTGTGTGTCTCTCTCTCTCTCTCTCTCTGTCTTTGTCTCTTTCTCTCTGTCTTTCTGTCTCTGTCTTTCTCTCTCTGTTGTTGGCCAAACATGATGCTGAGGCAAGCAAATCCAGCTGACACTTATCAAAAATAACTGATGATTTCCATGTTTTATTATGATAATTTTTACTTATTATTTTTATCTTTTAATGGTCTACAGTAGAGAAAACAATTTTGTACCATTCTTTATGTTAGTGGTTGATTTGTTTCATTACCTTTAGGTAATTGTATTAACTTCCTAATTTGTATTAACTGAGACCACAGGCTTCATGCTGTCCAGTTCTCTTTCAAAGCCCGCTAACCATTGGCATGGCATTCCAAATTAATTTTTATTTTTTGTTTTTGTTTTTAATGAATATTGTTCTGCAAGTGCACTTGTCACACTTAGTACGTTTCTCTGCGGCTGACACACCCCACAGCTTAGTTGAACTGTGGATGCAACTATTTCTGAGTCTCTCTATACTTTTGACATTCTTGCTCATAAGGGCAATTTAAAAAGATATGAAAGTATTTTTTCTGGAAAGATTCTTCTTACGACATATTGTGCATTCTTTTATTTTGTGTGGTAGATCTCTGTGGATGGATAATTGTTCTCAAACTGGTGGAGGCATAGGCTTCTTGAAAAATGCCATAAAGCAAGCAGCCTCTCTTTGGTTCAGTTAGAATACTGTGTGCTTACAGTAATGCAGGTGCAAGTTATGGCTGAATGTGTGACCTGTACTGCAAACAATGAGTACAAACAAACAATGAGTAAACGGACAACAGCTGTGGATGGTTAACGTAAATACCCTTTCTCACTGTGGGTCAGCAGCTTCCGCTTTCTTCATGCGTGTTTTTTTCCCTTGTTGTTCCTGTCTTGCTCCCATTGTGTTTTTCTTCATCTTTGGCTTTTGCTGGTTTTTTTGTGTTCTACTCGACAGGAAACAGATACCGGCTGCCGGCAGATTATATTGTTGATTGGTCATTTTTCGTACTCTGTTCGATGTCCTCCTCGTGAACTCTGAACTCATAAACCTGCAGTTATGCTGGCAGGAATTCTCTAACTGACCTGAAAGTGAACCGTATTGAATCGCAAAGGTGCTTGCAACAGCAAATATTTTAAACTTTAAGGCCTGAGGCACAATAACATTCACACCGTTTAGTCTGGAGATGGCACCGATATTCTGACTTCTCAGAGATTCCCCTTCAGAAAGGACATTTTCACGGTGCTTTAAAGTGAAGTCTTTAATCGTCAGACGCATAATTTGCCTAGTATAATTCCCAGCCGTAAACGATGATATATTTATATCTGAAGTTGCAGTGCAGATCTACTAGGTCCCCTCTGCTTGGCTCACACGGTCATCAGTCCTTATTCTCTTTTGCCCTTGTTCTCTTGAGCAGTGTCCAGGGACACTGGGGAGTGAGCTTTAATCCATTCTTTATTCTGGGACAAGGGGAGTGTGACTGGATATCTCAGAATGAATTCTGAATCACACTTTAGTCTACACAACCACATAAATGGCAGTCCCCCACAAATATCAGGGATACATATTTCTGCATTCCTCCTTTTTTATGTCTTTTAATCTATTCTATTACCCTTTAAAATGTATTTGACTATATGGGGGAGAATATTATGTCAAGTCTGGATTCATTTAAAGTGCAAATGCTTTCGTAATGGAGATTCCCCCTTGAGTAACTACTACTTGGTTTGTGTTTCTGTTACGAGGTGTTTCCTCTGCAAAACCAGTTGGACCAATTTTACAAGAGAAACCTCCAACATTGGCATCATTTTGGAAGAAGCTCTACAAAGAGCTCAGTGTCTGATGGACACTTGGAAATAAATCAGTCGTTGGAATTAGTCTGACGCGTGAAAGAATCAAGAACAATATATTGAAATATGATATTGTGATTTTTCACTAGACTGCTTTCTTTAAGGGCACAGCCTTCTCTTATCTCATCAACGTAAGTGTTTTGTTTCATCTAATGGATGATGTACTGACCTGTCTTCACTGTTGGCCTCCCAGTGCAAAATGGTGGTTGTGGAAGCCAGATGCTTCTGTGGCACACTATGGGTTGGGTGTGAAAGAAGTGCATACTGATGGCATACTGTCTTTTAGCTGTGCTGAACAGCCCTTTGCTTTCACAGAGTATGTACATTCACCCCTCTACGTCTGTCACTCCTGTGGGTCCTTAATGTGTGGAAACAAAAGGTGTGCTTCACGTCTACCAATACAGCGCGTTAAATAACAGCATGCCACACCAGAATTAAGCAGACCTTTCAAATCACTGTCAAAGGAATCTTGCCACCATCACAACGTTGGAGATTTTGTTCCTGTTGTGAGACCAAACATGTTAAAAAAACATCAAAGTTGATCTCTCTGGTGGATTTCTCTGTTTTTCATATCAGGCTGTCCAAATGACTCTGAGTGTTTTATCTGTGTTTGTGTCCATCTGTAACCTGTGGAGTTTGTGCATCCTTCGCCGGGCCAAATCTCCTCTTTTTGATGTTGTTATTAATGGCCGGTCACTGGAAGGCATTCTGCTCTATGTTAATGCTTGAATAATGTATGACAAACTAACCTTTATTATTTAAAGCACAAGAACCCTGCATGATGACAAAGGTTTGCACATATCACACCACTGCTGTTTGCCTATTTTGCTGCACTTAGTATATGGTGTTGTGCCGGCACTGCAATGAACTGGACACAGGCTGATCTTTTATGTTGATATCAGTTTTTTCTGTTAAGGCCTAGCCTGAACCTTGACAGTTAAAAGGTAGTAAATTTATGGTATTATATGCAATTTTCTTTTGATAAGGGGTTTACTGTCTTCTGAATGGGAAGTCCAACTAAAGCACTAGTCCTTTTTTCGGTGGTGCACACGGTCCACAGCTGAATGATAAATGTAGCAGTGCCAGCTGCGGCCAGGACTCCGGTGTGGAGGCCCGTAACACCCATATCACTCGGAAGGGAGGGGGGCAGAGATTCAGATTACGGGGGTTTCCCGGCCCTCCGCACACGTTAGCAGCTCCTTCGGTTCCTTAATCCGGTTCCTGTGCCAGCTTCTCGCTGTTCCTGCATGGTGGCTGCACAGTTCAGCTGGACTGGACAGTGGAGAGAAGCGGCACTGGTAGTATGTTCCTCAAAGGACATGAGCTGGTCTAATGCCTTAAACTGGCAGAGGGTTTTGTGCTTGCATGGCCTACAAATACCATTGGGCATTCCAAATTGGGAAAGAAGGTAAAATTAGGGTTTAAGTTATTTTGCAAAGATCCGAGTGGTTAATTTTCTGAACTTGGAATTTAAATATTACAATCACAGGAACAAAATTCTCTATTTGCCAGTATTATCTAGCCCTCCTTAGGCTAGTTTAGCTTGATCAAATTGCTTAAGGTCAAATGTCAAACATAACGGTGGAGCTCCTTTGATATAGGGTGTTTTGATGGTGTACACCCATTTGTGTTTTGTTTGTTTTGTCTCTTTCTCTACCCGTCTGCAGTACACCTCGAGCATGAGGGCGAAATACCTTGCCACCAACCGGCCTGAACCCAACAACTCAGAAGTACACTAAAGGCCGTTGACTTGTGCCCATCCTCAAAGACCGGTTTGGACATCTCCAGCTTCCTGGATATCCCCACCCCTACCCCTTCCCCAGTCCATCAGTCGTATTGTCGAAGCCCTCGTAAGGCTTCTGCCGTCCTCTGGACTGTTTTTAACTCAAACACCCAGTCTTTGAGCCATTTCCATCTTATTGTGGATGCACAAATCACTTCAGAAATGGAAGAGTGAAAATGAACACGCTTATGTACTGTAAATAATTCAGTGCCCTGTTCCTAAATCCCCTCGTTATGCCAGGTCTATATTAAATCAGAAAGGGAATCTTGAAGAAGAGGATTTGCGGCATTGGATGGCCAGTTCTCTCCACTAGGGGGCAACCTCATTTTACTGTACAGTTATCCTAAATGTTTGTGGCTTCCTGGATGTCTTTCTTCTTGCATTCTGGCCCTAGAGGTTTTATGTACTATGAAGATGCTGGCCGAACATGGAGAGGAACGGGCCAGTGACCTTTGATGGAATTAGATTTTTGTAAGTTTCACGCACCTTCATGTTTACTCGAGACAACCACTTCTTTAAAAGTGTGAAATTGTGTATAAGAGTGTGTTTAGTATTTTATTTTTAAAGAAACAGACCACTATGTTTACTAATGACAGATTTTGCAGCGATTTTCAGTTGGGTTTCATCTGACCTAATAATGTATGACTTCAGTGCAGACCGGAAAGATCCTTGTATTTATCTTCTGTTCAGGGTGCAGACTGCAAGATGAAGTCTCTGCTAAAAACAATGCATTTTCTTCTGTAAACCTTGCATAACAATGGTATTAAGCCAGTTAGCATTGAAGGTAAAAATGACATCTAATTAATTTAATTAACTCTTCTGTGTCTAGCTTTAAAATAAGCTGGGATTTCAATTTGCACTTCATTTCCCTCCAAAACAACAGTTTACCATGTTGTCATTCTTGTAGGTTTTTTTTTTTTTTTTTTAATTTGTCATCCATTCCTTTTACATTTCTGCATTTGTTTTATTCTAAAAGCAACTATGAGGCAGACGCTGACACAAAGTGACACTTTGGTTGCAGTGGCCTGGAACCAAGAACTGCTTTGGCTGGTAATGACAGTGCCGTTAATACCCACTGTTGTTTTCAGATATGAAGTGTTCTTGTAGTTCTCTTAAATTATGTCCTAATATTCTGACACGATGAAGGAAACCACGCCAATTTTGAATGATTTTTCTTGACTGAACTCACTGGTAGAGAATAAATATATCGCACAGTTCTTTTCTGGAAGACGTCAGCGTAGAGTGCAGCATGGATTAACGGGTTCTGTTTATGATGTAGAGTAACAGACGTAAGGAAACTGGCCAGATTGCCACTCAGGCAACAACCGATGAACTTTTTTTTTGTGTGTGTGTGTGTGAGACATCATGTTTTTTTGTTTGAATTTCTGTTCATCTTGGTCATATGTGTAATATTACACTGATGTGATGATGTTCTAATTACCATAATTCAAATTTGCTACAGCAGGGTAACTCTTTAACGCCTGGGACCAGTGGTGTATTGTGTTGGTCTTATGCGTCTGGCTGTGTCTCTCCGTAGGGTTTTGCCATCTGAGTGTACTGCCACTGTGCCAGAGATAATTTTGTGGTAATGTGCTATCGACTTCACTGCTATTGAATTGTGAGCACTTGTGTGTACGTTAAATGTGAACTGGACACAGAATGCTGTGAAGCCTACACCTCGGGCCAGGATTTCGGTCACCTCATAATGGCGGTCCAGGACGGCACAGATACTGGTGCCAAATACACAAAACGGGGAAGTGTCCTCCAACTTCTCCCTCGTTTTTCGAGAAATGCAAATGGCTCAAATGGAATTTAGACCAGGGGGAAAAGATATATTTTAAAATTCACATGGAATCAAAGTTTTGGTGCTGTTTAATTGTGATAATGTGACTGGCAGAACTAACCACAGTAGCTGTTGGTTTTCTTTTGGGTTTTTGTCCTCAACATTTTTTGAAATGTCTTATAAAGAACTAAGCAAGCCAGGAAGTAGTAATACATTGGCATGCTGCTACTGTGACACACAGGAGTTGGGAATTTTTTTCTCTACTGGAAAGCACAAGCATTGGTGTTCTGACAGCCCTGGACTGGTTCTCGATTTGGACCCTGGTCATGGAGGCCCAACAGAAACAAGCACACCTGGAAGGACAGTTTTCTCATGAGACTAAGATCAAACTGTAAGATATTTTGCTGTGAATTCCAATCTGCCCGTTTTCTAGTGCTAGTGGTTGTCTTCCTGTGTGTGCAGTTGTCAGTGTGTTTACTTGCCAATGGAAACGGGCTCAGTTTTCCGGGTTACTGCAGGCCCTCAGAGCCTCATCCCAGCACAGCTTCTGCTGTACTATGCTGTCCTTACACACACACACACACACACACACACACACGTACACCAGTACTCTCACACACACACACACACACACACTGCATGCACACACATGCACATACTCTTACATGCACATGCGCGCACACACACGTACACCAGTACTCTCACACACACACTGCAGGCACACACACGCGCACACTCTTACACGCACATGCACACGCACCAATACCCCCTTGCCCTCATGCACACGCACCCACACACACACACACACACACACACACAGCTCGGCTGTTCACTTCTCGCCCACATGTCTTCTGCTCTGTATAATAATGCCTTGTGCAGAGATGCCACTGTGGGGCTTTATCCACACAACAGTTGTACAAGGATGTACGTCCTTCTGCATCAAAACATTGTCTCTCACAACACCTTTTCACGGGCAGAGAAAGGGCCTGCATTTTGTTAGAAAAGTACAAGGAGTACTGCTGCTGTTACGTATACAGGACATTTAGGCAAAGGTCTCCATGCAGGTCTCAAATAGACAGAACTGTGGTCATTTTACCTAAATGCTGAGTGCACTGTGGGACCTCTTGCTTTAATGAGATGGTATTTAAGAATGAAAAGTAGAAGCCAAACAGCCTTTGAGATACAAAATAAAGGGAAATTCCACCAAGGCTTTGGCTGTGGATGTTTTTTTTTGTTTTGTGGATTTTAAAGACTGAAACATCTTTTGGTACCTTTAGGAAAAGTCTTTTTTCATGGCATGAAGGCTTTTTCAACAAACTGTGCCAATCGCCAAAAATATAAGCCCTTCCTTTCCCTTGGTTTTCAGTTTGAACCCGCAAGTTATCTTATGCAGTTCCTTCACTTTAGCGTTTTGAAAATGTTAATTACTAGGAGGCTTGGACAACCAAAAGACCAATGTGAAAACTGAGCCCAACTTTTCTCAAAAGAGAGAAACTCATTTTTATTTCCTGTGAGAGACCATTTCTTGTTATAGTGAGACAATCTTGCTGTTTTAAGTAGTCATTTCTTCTTTATTAATCATTGCTAGAACAGTTTATCTACAATGTAATATGTTTGCACGAAGAAAAATCTGGTAAAATACAAAATGCCTTTGTAAACATTTTTAAACTTACATTTTCATATCATACACATTTTTTTTCCTTCTTAATTTTCCTTCCATAGCATATTTTAGGAGTATTAACACCGCCAATTTATTTCTCTATTAGTTGTGAATAAATACCTTTGCATTGCTCTGTTTTGATTTTTAAAAAATAAAAAAAAACTTACTGTAGATTTTGTTTTTATTATTTTGTGAATACTAAGATATTGTAAATGTAAATGTGGAATCATTGAGCTTGAAGTCAATGTTCTAAAATGGAATTAAAGTAACTTTAACAGACCAACAGTGAATTTTGAATATTAATGACCAGTTATGTGTGTCCTTTCTGACTGTGATTAATCCAGTTGTTTGAGTCTTTGGGGTAGTTACTGGCTTTTGCAGTATGTTGGTTTGTTATGACCTGTTAAGAAACCGATACACATTTACAAACATTTTATTTATGTATGTGCATGTGTTAAATCAACAGTATAGTTTACAGAAATACAAACCAACACAGAAATACAAAATGCATACACAATGCTGAAGGGCCTTCTCTCGACAATACAGCAGTTGAACAGCAGATGGTGCTGTCACTTCAGAAAACCGATTACAAGGCCCTTTGAAGCCCTTTTCTGAATTTATGCTGTGTATATTATGCCGTTGTGAGTATCTGGAAGGAGTGAGTTGTGTAGGGCTTGTCATATATTGTTGCTCTGGAAACACAGCTTTGAAAAGCCTCAAGCATCTCTGTCTATTCTTGTAAATGCTCCATTTGAAAGGATGGTTAATATTTTATTGGCCAGTTTTTATTATTCAGCTAATAACAAATATACCCAAACCAATCAAGTGATTGAAATGTGTACAGAACAGTTATAACACACTATAAAATGCATATATAATTCATGTGAAAATCCTTTTAACACTTCGTCTCATAATTGACAAATTATGACTGAAGCGTGTTAATAATTTACAAGAGCATACAGTACAATAAAAAGTCAATTTATATTCCAATACGATAGCAGAAAATTTTCTATGCTCCTTCTGTTAATGAGTCATTCAAAGGTCAATCACCTGACTGTACAGTCCTTGAATTTTTATTTTTAAAGTTCACATCAATTTCTATTGTAAGTAAGGTCACTTTTTAATTGGCTTATCACCTACAAAATTGGTGTATTTGCTTGATTAACCACAGTGGATTAAATATTTGTTCATAGCATGCTCTATTAAGTAAAGTGTGACCAGATGAAGGTACATTATTAAATGTAAATAAATAAATTTAAAAAACACTTCATAGATGCCTCCCAGGTCAATGGCTTAACTGTTGTGTGATGTTGATTTTCACAATAGGGGTTACATAGTTGGAATGGTTTTGGGAATCTGCAGGAAGTGTGATAGCCGGAAATGCATCGAGCAGTCAATATTTATGTTGGGCGGGGTAGTAGCTCATTGCTGTCTCTGAATAGTCACAGTTTGAATATTTGCCTTTGGGTTTTCATTTCATGTGCAGCCAGCTCCTTCCATCTAATCAACAAAGGCTTGTGTGTTTCCCAGATGAAAAATGTGGGGAAATTTCTCCCCCAAGGAGATTTTTATTGATGGCAAGAACGGGCACTATTTAGGGGGTGTGACTACGTGTCCCCTTGTCCGTAAGTTCACTTTTTTGTAATATAAGGTACCATGAGTACTTTTGGAGATCCTATTGAATCTATACACAGCATTGCAGTAATTTACATTAAAATAGTAATTCAGACTTTTGCCTTTTGGATCTACTTTGTCACATTGTCATGGCAAGTCCAACTCTACCACACAGTTGTTGAGATCTCTTGTAACTGGAGCACGGTGGATTATAAGTCTCTTGACTCCTGTGAGCTGTGTGACTTAGTCCAACAATACCCTTGTGCTTATTGTTTGTATCAGTTGTTTGAAATTGGTCAGAATTATATTGAATCATATTGCCACGTGAGATTGTGTATAGGTCAGTAAACTGACTATTCATACTGTGCGTTTGAGTGGGATGTGCGGTGCTCTGTCCCCGTGATGCGACCGCGTGGAGTTCTGCACGTCACCGTGCCGGAGCGACCGCGGGAGGTCAGGGCGCAGCCATCGACCGCGGACGGCTCGGAACCGCTGGGCCTCGCTTCCTGGAGTTGGGCCATCGTCTTCGGGGCTCTGTCCCGGCAGCTGTGGGCTGGAGGGAGGGGGCTTATGTCCAGTGTGCAGGCACGTCACTCCCCCGCAGAACTCAAGAGAACAATGCCCCTCTCTTACAGCCTCGCAGGGGCTCCAGGGCTGCCCCGGGAACCATTGTGCACGGGTGCTGTGGTCTGGGGGGGGGGTACATTGAGCCCCTCCCACAGAAACAAAGGGGTCTAGTTGGGTGCCTTCTCTGTCATCTATTTTAGTATGAGCACGACTGCTCTTGTTTTCTATTCAGCCAGGGGAGTTTGTACCACAGAGTGCAGTAGCATCTTCACTGGGAATGGCAACCCCCAACTCTTCCTCCCTCACTCTGCAGTCTGACACTTAAGACAGCAGTTTGTTGTTCTATTGCATTAGGGGGGGATTTTGGGACCAAATGAAAAGAAGATATTTACAAATATTTATTAAAATAACAGTCTGGCTGGGACATAAAGGAACAGTGAGATTTTTGCTTATTTATGAATCATTTGGGTTGCACACTGAGTGGGATGTTGCAAATGCCGCCATTTATTCTGAGAGAAAAGGGTGGGGGGGTGGGGGGGGTGGGGGGGGGGGGTGTTAATGAAATTTCACACAGCCTAATTCGGCAGGAAGTGGAAGGACGCCCGATGGTGAGACTGTAGGAATGCATGGCTAATGCGCTGAAGTGGAATGCTGAATGGCGGGGCGAGATGGTGCCCGGGCCTCGTGGACCTCCTGCAGAAACGCTGCGTAGTGGGCCGGGCGCGCTGCCAGCCGCTGGGCAGGCCGGCCTGTGGCAGGGATTTCCTTTGCTTTCTTTCCCCTGGTGTGTGTTTGTGTGCGCGCGCGTGTGTGCGTACGCCGTTGGCCCATTCACTGAGTTCAGAGTTCACGTCCATGTGTCTCATAATAAAACATCAACAGTCCGCTTTGTGACTCGTATACCTTTTCTAGAATGTCTGTAGCGAATAGTAAATACATTTTTACTTGATAAACTAATGATCTCAGACTCCCCATTATGCAAGTTTTTCCCCTTTCCAGTTAATAGTTGTTTACTTGTCAGCTATTATCCCCGCATAATCTGTGTTAAACAAACAAAATAAAGACATAAATGATTGACTCCTTAAGCATCCTGGGAATGTTCCCCCAGACGTATCTAACGGGAGCTGTTACTGGGAAATCGCTCCCTGTTGTCCACTTGGCTGTAGCTCACTCTTGCTAGAGCATGTACTGAGCCCTCCGCTTAACAGTCTGCAGTCTTCGGATGCGGCCACCAAGTCACTGTCTGGTTTTATTGTTTGTGCATATGAAAATTTTTATGGCAGCGGAATCAGAGTTTGGGAACAAAATTTATGAAACCAATGTTTTATTGCAGTTTTTCCCTGTAGGGTCCAGGGACTAACAAACAGCAAATAAATCACCTATGAAGTATTAAATAAACAGAAATGTTGTCCATTCGTTAGACCACACACTATATTTAAATGTAGGAATGGACTTCTTTTTGCACTTTTGCAAGGTTCTGAGGGTACGTTATACGGGGAGGGGATTTCCCCCGTGTCTGATCCGGCTCTGTGCATTCCCAGCAGATGTGAGTCCATCACAGATGCTGCGTCTCAGTGTGAGGAAGGAGGGGTTAATGGCAGATATGGTCATCTTTGTTCCTCCGGTGCCACAGTTAGCAGCTGCCAGACTGATTGTGCTGGAGGAGGTCTCTGGGGACGGGAGTCAAGGAGACGGCGCTGGTCCCGGACCCCCGGGAGGCGGGACCCTAAAGGGAGGCAGCTGTATGCTCAGTGTGCATGTCCCTGTTAAGCACACCCCAGTGACTTCTTTAACGCACCTAGCGTACATTCAATAGGGGCGAGCAGGGGCTCAGGGAAAAAGCTTTGTGGGGCTTTGGTTTGGTTTTGTTAATGTTCAGCTCCCATTAACAAACCAGGTCCCGCCCCCTTCCCCCGCCTTTTTTTCCAACGCTGTGTAGAAAACCAGTCATTTTTTTTGCTTGTTGAATGGTGGATTTGGGGTCTAAATCGGTTAACTTCCCTGCAGCCCTCCCTCCTCCTCCAAGACCCTTGGTCTGCCTATTCTTATTCAAAATTCTGGAAAGAAAGAACAAAAAATTCCCAGCCTGGTTAAAAGTGAAACCACCCCCCTCTCTTTTTGCATTCACTTGAAAAGATACAAAGGCATCTTTTGGAGTGTGTGAAGTTTTATATAGTAGGCAGCTGGAATTCTGTGCTTCCCTCAGAATCAGAAACAGCAACATTATTTGTGCCAGACTGTCACAAGAAAGAAGTGAAAATAAATAAATAAATAAATAAATAAATAAATAAAGCTGATTCTCTCTGAGGGTTGACTCTGGATAACTCAGAGTTTTACTATCATTCTGTGAATAGCACTTGATTTTCCATCTTAGAAGTTGGAACTGTTTTTGAATTGTGCAATGACTGACACTTTTATTGTTAGCTAAAGGACAGGATGTAGCATTTTGTAGTAAATTCTTGTTTTCACATCAGTTTAGTTTTTGTCTGGCAGTCTGGTTGTTTTCTACACCATGCCATACTGGTTTATAAGCAAAGATTTATACAAAACAAAACCAGACCTCTCATTTATTAATTTATTGGGGGTCTGCTTGTTTGTATGGCAGTCTTCTGACCCTTTATCTGATGGTCACATTCTGACACCTGTGCTCTGATGCTTGGGGACCCAGCACCATTCTGCTGACTGTGTGACGCTCATCCAGCTGAGCTTGGAGTCTTTCTTCAGTCTGGACTGCTCTATGGATGTGTCTCTCTGGGGAGAAAGCAGAACTGAGGCCCCTAGAAGCAGACAAAGCTGCAAAACCCATCTGTGACTCTTGTCAATCGGGAAGGCCCATTTAGGAAGAAACAACATCCTTAATGCATATATTTTCAACTCCTACTCATCTCCCAGTCCTCTGTAGAGCTGAAACAAGGGTACTATGAGCTGAAGCTAACATGCTGGCTAAGAGCATGATTACTTACCCTTTGTATTGAATTCAACCAGAGCCTAGGCACAACATCTCAGACTGACTTCTGCAACTCATTCAGGTTTAAATAATTTACTGCTCATTGTTTGAAGTCCAAGCCTCAATATTTATTCTGTATTTCTGGCTGTTTACTATGGTCAACAATGACAGTGTGCTCCACTCTGCTAGATATTATTATTATATTATTATTATTATATTAGCCGCTTTTGTGAGTAGGCCAACATCAGCATCTCCAGTGGGCTGCACTGACACAGCTTAGTATTTTTTTTATCCGTCCAAGCTAAGCATGCCAGCCTGGCCCAAGCTCCACAGCAGCAAAGGAGTATTAAAGGAATATTTCTGACCTGCCCTGTCTCAGGGTCAGAGAATATTTTCCCCCTTTTGGCTCTAGGCTTTGTTCTTATTCCTTTCAGACCACACAATTTCTTTAGTGTTTCAGGTCCATTTCCTTGTAAAATCATATTATGACAAGCGCGTTATAATTGGTTTATTGATTTATTAAAGAACCCATGTATATTGGCCCCTTTGTTTCTATGCACCTGTGTCTGGAGAATCTTCAGCTGGATGTATAACAGTGCTGAATTAGAGGCTATGCAGTGTCTCACATGGAGTTTCATCATGCACTGCCATACTGCCTGTCTCCAGTGTTTGATTCAGCTCAGCATACTGTGCAGCTAAAGTGAGCTCAGTCAATTCCATGACAACACAATAGCACAGAGGAACCCAAGCTGTGAGAATGAGGCAATCAGAGCCTTAGAATGACAGACAGAGAAAATTGCAAGTTATACTGAAAGGGAAGGTACCCAGTTCAGACAATGTAGATTTGAAGCTAGAATCGAAAGCAAAAGCCCTCACCATATGTAATTGTGTGGGCTTTTCAGTGAACACTATCAATAGGATTGATTTTGTTAGACTGTTTCAGCAGTTTTCTTTTATTTTGAACTGTAGACAAAGAAACACAATTATTATAAGATGTTCTTCATTTTAGTCAATCATTGGAATTTTGGTCCTGTTTAATTTCTTAGTATTACAATAATGTATTGTTAATATTATTATTGTTTATGCTTTTACACATATACTGTATGTGAACCATATGTGTTCCGCACAGAGTTTCAGTCAGGCCTGCAACTACAACTGAAACTACTCTTCCTTCTGTTTTAACCGTTTATTTAAAAAAAAAAAAAACGAGTCAAACTAAAGACAGGGTGAAGTGATAATTGCAATGTTATTATTCTGTTTAAATATGTTTCCCACGGTGGAGGTGAGCCCCACCCTCAAATGTGAATGTTAAATTGTACCCCGCTTATCGCTTGCATCTTGCTTTGGCTCAGGAATGCCCAAAATTATTTTTAAATTCTGTTTTCAGAATCTTGGGAAGGTGGATCCTGCCTTCCACCATTTATCTCTGATGACCCCAAAGAAAGAACTTTCTTGGTGTACAAGAGCTTTTAAATGGATATCAGAGGAGCTTCTTTCTCTAAAATCAACAATATCATGAAATGTAGCCAAAAATCTCATAGTCTAGCACACTGTATTTCTATTCAGATGTCCCAGAGGCCTATGAAGAACTAAAATATACTGGAATATGTGAGTCACATGACACACCCTAGAGCAGAGCAGCAGAAAAAGACTGGAAATAATAGGTGCTGTTGTGAGAAAGCAGAAGTTATTTTCTGGGTGTGGTGCTGAATAAGATCATTATCATGAGATAAGCGCATGTGTTTAATGAAGTAGAAAACAATCTTTACTCATTATTTTCCTCCAACCAAACAACACCCAGTCAGGTGTAGATAAAGAGCTTCCTGATGGAGAAAATTACAGCCATCAGGTTTTCCTTGGCAATGAATCATCTGCATCCAAATGAAATGCTGTTATACATTCCACATTGCATTTTACTGATGCTCTTGTACATTAACTTGTACAGCTTGCATTTTGTATATACTGTCCATTAATACAGCTGGATATTTTTAGTGAAGCAGCTCTGGTTAAGTTCCTTTTCCAAAGGTACAACAGCAGTACCGCAGCTGGGAATCAGACCCACAACCTTTGAAAAGCAAGTCTAGTTCTCAAACCATCTTTGAGGCCCTCCTTTTTTTACTCTAAATGCTTCCTGTAGATCTAGCAGATACCTAAATTCTATTTTGGTGAAAAACATTAAATCCAACTGCATTTCACTGTTTTATCACTGGCCCTTCAAATAATGACAATTTTTGATTTGCCTGCCAAATTCCCTTATCCAGGGAGGTTAACAGAAAATGCTGCACAGTGTGCCCTGCACAATATGTAAGATGATTGAAGTATGATCTTGATGATAGTCCTTTCAAAGTCCAACTTCCCCAGAGCTGAAGCCCCCTTTACTACTGAAAACTTATTTTGAACCATTGTTGTAGTAACGTAGCTCCAATTGCATAATTTTGTGAATTTATTTAATTGATGATCAAGGGTTGCTGGTGGACTAGATTCTGTAAGGTCATTAACCAACTGAAAAATTGATTGACATGAGAAAATTAGAAGTGACATCCAAGGGAGCCCCTTGGCCGTGGGCGGTGTAGTGCATAATTCTTCCCAGTATATTATTTTTCCTGGGTATTTCTGGTTCCATCACTTTCAGATGATAAATAACCAATCACTGCCCACAACTACATGCAGGACGTTGAGCAATGTCCAATGAGATCCATGTATTTGAAAAGAACTTTACGCAGCTAGCTTGCTATAGATACATTTCCTTAAAAGTGTTATTAAATGTACTAAAGCACGTCATGAGTACCTGCGCATGTTTCTTTTACAAATGTTTATTTACAGGTTTACGGGGTGGCTAATTCACTTTGATTACAATTAGACTTCCTACTTGCATAGTTTTCATCATTTGTTTGTGGTCTGCTCGTCATCGGGCACCAAGTTTAAATAGTAAGTTTGGCAGCAGGAAGGACGTCTGGTCCATACGTGTCTGTGTTTCCTAGTTCCTGCCCTCTGTCCACATGGCTTAAGGACTGTATCACATCAGATAACAGCAGATGATCTGTTGCCTTTCTGTCACTCATGTCCCATTTGTAGCCTGTTCACCATCAAACAACCACTGTGAGGAATGCCTGGTTTTCCTGAATAGAGTCTCAGCCCTATGGCTAACTGGTTAAAGCAAGAAAATATTAAATGCAATAAATTTATAGATTGGTATAAATGTAATAGATTTATGTATGGGTCTTTCATTAATCACTAAAAAGGAAAATAATTAAACAATATAACACATAGTAAATGGACTGCATTTATATAGCGCTTTTATCCAAAGCGCTTTACAATTGATGCCTCTCATTCGCCAGAGCAGTTAGGGGTTAGGTGTCTTGCTCAAGGACACTTCGACATGCCCAGGGCGGGGTTTGAACCGGCAACCCTCCGACTGCCAGACAATCGGTCTTACCTCCTGAGCTATGTCGCCCCTAGTACATAGTAAAATTACTAAATGAATATATGACAACCAACAATGATTAAAATAGACTTGCACATTAGAACATTGTGTATGATATATGCAGTATAAATAGCTTAAACCTTAAAATTATGACCATTTTTTAACCTTTTGTAATTGCTGATTGTATTGGGCATATTGTCATCACTATACTACCTACCTCTTATACACTTATTGTACAGGTGACCCTGTGCATGTCACACAGCCTTATAGGACAGCTAGCACAGATCAGATCTCAGGCATATTTCGTGGTGCAAATGCTCTCTTAATCGGTCTACATCTTTGCAGTGGAGACTTCTCTTAGAGACTTCAAAGGTCAGCTAAAAGCTTGAATAAAAACGAAGACTTATCTACTTCATCTGCTTCCTATTAATGTCCTCCAAGGGAAAATTGATTTTCATATATCACAGCACTGTTTGTCTCTGGAGTTCTGCCTCCCTCTTTCAGTTCAGGTACTTTACCACAAACTCATTCCGATGGCACCCGATAGCTGCCTCACCGCAAATCCATTTGGTATGGCCACTGTGACGAGCCTCTGCGGTGTTCTCAGTGAACACTTGATCTTGGTCTTTGAGCGGCTGCCAGCGGATGGTTCACAGGGATTAGGGCAGCGGCCCAGTTGCTCTAAGTCACTGTATCTGGCGTGAGGCTGTCGGTGCTGCCTGCCCTCTCTAATCTGGAATGTTGCTCCAGACTCTCTCTGCCGTTAATTGGGGATTGCTTGGAGTAGTGTGAAAAGCCCTGGTGACAGAGCGTGAGACAACTGAGTACCCATAATTCCTCTCTGCTGTGGAATGTGGGGCGCTGTACCCTGGTTCAGCTGTCCCCAGTGCTGTCACGATCAAGACCACAGCCCAAAATGCCCGTGTCTGGATGGCTCTGCTTCGAAATGTTGCAGAAGCTTGGCTTCAATCTCTGTGACACTGAAACAATCATCTTCCTGTGACTCCTCATAACTAAGAACAGTTTATTCAGCACTATGGCAGGTGTGATAAGCAGTCTTATTTGATTGTAAATCATAACACGAGCCATGGACTAATTAGCCTTGTCTACATGCTAGAGGTTACTACTGAATCCTGCATTATGACTAATAGAAATGCCCTATATGTTTTATTAATGTATTCTGCTATCATGAATAATTGCCATATTAGTGCTTATTACACCTACCAAAATACAACTGAAATAATTATTCAAATTCAGAATCCATATAGCAATAACATTGCAGATAATTTGTAAAATGAGTTAAGCGCAGTTAAAGTTAGTTCATTTTAATTTACAGTGAATCATATAAACAGCTAAAGTTCAGGAGCAGAGTGTATTAGTAAATAGCCCTCTCTCTCTCTCTCTCTCGCTCTCTCACTCCCTCTTTCACACAGACACACACACACACACACACACACACACACATACAAACTGTCTGAGAGGACTTTTGATCATCAACAATTTTAGTGAAGAGTTCATGCAAATCCACTGCCTGTACAGCAGCAGGGGAATAGTGTCTGGGAGTTCGGCACTAGGATCAAGTCTTTGGAAATCTTTATCGACAAACTGCTACCTTTTCAAATCCCCTTTCATCTCCCTGCCAAGGGCACCCATCCAAGCCCCAGGGGTTCTGCACTCTCTCTGCTACGTTTGGGCCCTCTGCAAGATCACTAAATGGCCTCTTTGTTCTTCCTTGTGCTTGCTTTAAATACAGTACTGTGCTGCATCAGATCTTAAATAGTTTATTTCAAGACCGAAGTACTGCGCTACTGCTTAAAAAAGTATAATTTCTCAACTTCAATCAAAAGACAGCCACCGTACTCTAATAAGGCTCCCATGCTTTCTGTTGTCCTTTTTTGTTTGAAAAAGTTCCAGCTCATATAAGCATGCATTTTAAAGCACAACATTTTACCCAAAATAAGGAGTAGAAAGGGGAAGATTATTTTCAGCATTTTTTTATTTTTTGAATAAGCACCATTTGAAACAATGTTTGAATAATAATTATTTCAACTAGTTGAGATAATGTATATTAATACAATATTACATTGCATTGGAACTATTTATAATACTGGCTTACCCTTGAACATGCTGCCTAACTTATAATGCTTAAAGAAATGTCCAGTTGGATAAATTTTTGATCTGTGGTCATTAAATATTTGGGTGTGATTGTGCAGATATTTGATTTGTATCAATACTTTACTGAATCAGTCTTATGTGGATAGTGATCACATCTGTTGCACAATAACAGCACAACCTTCTGTGTTCTGTGTTTTTCTTAGAGGATTAATCTTTTATTTTCAACTTGGGTACCTGTCCATTTTTCATACTTGTTCCCATATCAGCAGCACACTTAATGATTTGAAGAGAGTTCATTTGAAGATAAAAACATTGATTTGTTGACAATGGTCTGCTCTGGACTTCCCGATGTGCTACGTGTAGCAGTTAGCCACATATTCTCTAACTATTCATAAAGGGCAGGCCAGCTGCTAACTTACAAAGTACTGTTTACAGTAAAACAAACATGCGGTAGGACAGGTGAGAGATGGCATGCTCCTGTAAACCGTTTGAATGCCACACCCAAAACACCCGCATCAGTATGAGAATCTGCCAAAGCTCACTCTGGAATAAACGGATAGATTTGATCCGACGTTAGAATAAGATTTAGTCTTCCAGAAGTGCTCTTTGAATGCTTACATAAACAAAGACAGGGCAAAGATTCTTCACAGGAGGGTATTAGGTATAAGAGAGGGAGCTCTTTAAAGCAAACAGCATCAAAGGCTGTTAATGCTTCTTCAAGTATGAGGGGGAGCACAACGGGGAGATGAGGAACTTGCAGCTTGGCACGCTGCTTGATCATTTGCATATTTATGGGACACATCACAATTATGCAAAACGAATAAATGGCATGTTCGCAGGAATTTTTTTCAGAAGTCCAGTTTTTGAGTCTTTCAGCTTCAGGGGCTATGAGTCACTCCTTCACATCCCATCATTATGAGCAGCCTGGAGCCTCGGTTCATTCTAGATAAGGACCAACGGCAGCACAGGTTTCCCAGGGAACTGACGCTGAGCTGTTCTGTGCTCCCCCACGCTGGGTAAAACTTCAGTGTGGTCGTTCTGAGGTTTGCAGCACACCAGTCAAAATAAATGCAAATAGGCCATAATTATACATCTGAGTTTCCATTTATGGATGGGAACAGATATTTTTCTCAGTGGACTTCCCAGGGCTGTCGTGTGCAGCTATTACAGAATTGTTGCTGATAGGCAGCCTTAATGTGTTGGCCACAGTAACTGACACAACCGCAGCACAGGACAAGTTGTTTGTTTTCTCTGGCCTCACTGTTATATCTTAACCGCACTATATAAACAGGGCATTTGTAAATGTGTTATATTTCACTTGTATTTTTCAGAACCTATTTCTGATAATCAGAAATTTCCCAGTATTTGCAAGTTAACTGTTTCCTGTTTCATTGGTGAATTACAGCTGACATTTTATATATCATAAAACCACACTGACAGCAAATGAAAGTATAGCGCAACTTCATATAATACTTAAAAGAGACCAAGTCAAGTTGTTAAAATAATTTTCTTTTGAGTTCTGGATTGTGATCATTCTTTTGTGCATGACTAATATTCACTGAGAAAATATTGGACATAATCATGTTAGTGCTCTATAATGTTGGAATCTAAGAAATAGCAGGATCTGTATTGTATCAGTTCTGGCATATGAGGAAAACAAATATTTCTTCATGGATTAATAAATTGCTATCCACATCAATGCACTTTAATCTGACATGAGCGCATGACATATTCTCTGTCCATTAGACACTAATTGATCTAATCTTTTTAGCATTATTTGCTGTAAAACATGCCTCCTATGTGTCAGAAATTTTTTTTTTCAAAATAGATAAAAACCTGAGTATCAAACTTACATTGTTTGTTTATGTACTTCCACCCATAAAATGATCCAGTCCTCTTAACAGAATGTGTGCCTGTGGAAGTAGGATTTGGTGGCAGGGAAGTATTGCTGAACTTTCATCAACAATGTATTGTCAATAATATGGCTCAGGACGAATTTTCTTCTGTGGTGAAGCCAAAGTGGAGGGGCACCCTAACTATGAACATGACTACATGTTTCTGAAGTCCTGTTCCAAATTGTGTGTTTTGAGCTCCTTTCTTTACGTCATCTCCAGTCATAAACAAAAGACATCCTTGAAAACATAAACAGGATTAAAATGTGTTTGAAGTGTGAGGCACTTTAACAAAACCCATTTGCTAGCTAGCCTTTCCTCTCTTAGCTGGTGAGTAATGTCAGAGGAGAGCTTGGTCAGTAGCCTTCACAGACTGTAAACCTGGGGAATGTAGACATCGGTTAACTGATATTGCGCTCATGGGAAAGAGGAAAGAGCTGACAATAAAAACCTCACTTTAATGAATGGCTAAGCAGGGGATGTTTTGTAATAGAACATGGTCACATTAATGATGTGTCCACTGTGCTATGTAACCATAGGATTACAGGCAAAAATAACTTGACCACAGGCTTGTGTTGACAGAACTAAATGCTGGATTAGCTTGTGGCTTTCATAAATTCAAAAAGAAGAAAGAGAAACCTTGGAATTCCAACAAGTGAATGTTTATTTATTTTGACAAACAGAATAGTATATCCATGCAAGTCCACATATAAGTAGCTCCACTTTGTTTTTGCTTAGATTTTTTGTGTGCTTTTTTTAGCAGTATTAATATCTGTTAATCATTCAATAAAACAATAAATCCTAAAAATTCAATAAGCAGTTGCTTCTAAGGATGCTCCTGTTTCTTTTTCAATTGTCGTTTGCTTACAAAAAAATAAGCTGCATACTTACTTAGGTCAAGGCTATGCAACCGTGGTTTCTTGTGCGTCTCTTGCTTTGTCAACTCCAAAGTCATTGTAAAAACAAACATTCCTTCCAAGAATGGCTACTTCAGAATGGTGAAATGACGTTTGTTTGCTCTTCCTGAGTCACAGTTGGGTGACCAGGAGAGTTTGAAAACAAACCTGTTGTATTAGGATGAATGAAGCCAGACACTGGGGCCACTTCCTGTCTCTGAAGTGTCAGACCATTTTATGGCAGGAAGCCCACAGAGAGCCTGCTCTCTGCCTCCCCCAACATCTTTCTTACACCTGCTGCTTCTCCAAACACAAGAGTTCAGAATGGAGATATAGCCTGTAATAACCAGCTTGGATGGAGGATCTGAAGACTACTGGCAAGTGCATCTTAGTTCAGAGATCAATGTGGACTAGAGAAACTGCCACACAGCTGTCTATCAAAGGAAAACAGCTCCAATGTAATTTACTCCACGGTGCTAAGGAAAAGATTTGGATACAACACAAACTGTACATCATGTCAATTACCAAATCCAAAACCATTCTCTTTCCTGCTTCAGTTAGAATCCTGTTTAGTCCCAAAGCCAGGGCCGGCCCTAGGGTTTTGGTGGCCCTAAACAAGTCTGTAGAGCTGTCCTGTTGCCGTTCCATTTTCAACTTATGCCGCTAGTTCCGCGATAGGGGGTGAATGACGTAAATACGAAAATAACATTATTTTCCTTAGATGCACATTGGATCGTATGGCCCCCCCTCGTCGTCGTGTGGCCCCCCTAGCGGTTGTGGCCCTAAACAACTGCCCAAAGGGACTACTTTATAGCCTAGTTTTACATGCAGCTTGTTTAACCCTCTTGGTTTTTGTGTGCTCTCATCATTTTGCATATAACCTGGTGGTCATATAATTTCACTGCCCTTCCATTTATTTTCCAGACGTTCTTTCTGTTTCAGCGTTGCCCTTTCCCATACCCAAGTCTCCACACCCTCATTATAAAATAATAAACATACCCCTTTTACAGTGACCAAGTTTATATTCAGTTAAGTTTTGAAAGGGTCACCATGACGGAATCATTTCCACCCCAGGCCATCACCAACATATGGTAATCGTATGCCGACTATTTGTTTTTCCTCCATGCTTTTTCCAACAGAGCGCATAGCAATTCATCTTTGACAGAGAAGATGTTAGTCCTCAGGCCATACCATTTGGGTAGGCTGTATATATCTCTGTAGCCAGCTGGCATTGCTCTTTGAGCTTTCATAAGCAAGCTTCACATCCACAGCACTACAGTAAAAATAGAATAGTTCCTGTCACACCGGCTTATATCAAAGGCTGTGAGCCTTCACAGCTGAGTCTTTGAATGGTGAATCGACTGAGTGTGCGACTGAGGGAGGCATCGTTGTCCTGTAAACGGATGTCTGTGGCACTGTCAGATGGTGCCACCAGCTACAGCACTAGCACCTTAGGAAGTGACATGCCCCATGTTCTGGAACTGACTCTCAAAATTGATTGAGATGTTGTAGCAGTGACACAGGGTTTTGGATTGGAATGTGATTGGATAGTCAAAATTTGGAGTAATGGAAAAACTTAAAATAATAAAATGTTAATGACTAAATTAAAAAAGCAAGTAAAATGATGTTTATGAAATTATGCGTCAGTTGCACGTGTTTGAGACCTAGGAGGGACTCCATTGGAATGGCTGAGGTATTGCAGTGGGTCAGCAGTCATATGCTAGTCATGCTCAAGTGCTCAGTGATGCTTGGGGCTCCTCACAGCAACATAATTTAACCTTGTCTTTAACCTTTTTCAAATGCTATATTTCTCATTTTCTTCCAAAACATTTTTCTTTAGTGACAAGGAACAAATGAACTGCAAACATTTCTCTTACTTCAGTTCATTCACTTGAATTAATTCGACCTTGAGGTTAAGGACAAAAGCACCACTGTGACTGGATTCAAAAGAAGCTTTCTTCTTATGAAACTATTCCACTCCAACACTGCACATTGGAGCCAATGGAAGTTTTAGCACTATTAAAAATTGGTTGAGCTATTGCTGTCACACCAGGTTATGCAGCCCCACTTATGGAAATTCATACCAGGAAACTGCACTGCTGACTCTGGTTGGGATGTGTCCATATCTTTGCCATGACCAATCAAGCTCTTTCCTGTTTGGGCTAACTTGCTGGACCAGACAATTTTGAATTGCATGCCTCCGGATAATACAGACTGAATTCAATATGCCATTAATAGCTGACCAACCAAAAATATACACCTGTATTTCGACAATCTTTGGTAGCTAGCATCAACATATATGTTTTATGATGACTGAATCCAGCAGTCCAATACAAAATCATAAAGGGCCAAATATAGAAGGTATATCAAGTACAAAAGAGGCCAGTTACCAGTGCACTCAAAAATGAAAATTTTCTATGTTCGTGTCACTAATGATAATCACACAGAGCTCAGTGTTCTCATCTCCAGCAGCTGTGCATATAAAAAGCCTCTGCAGCCAATGGGGAATGAACAGTACTGGAGTTAAAAGGGTGGGCTTCTGTGGGATCAGAGATCAGGAAGATGAGTGTAACCAGCAGGCCCGAGGCTCTGGAGCCCTGTAGCTCTCTTTCCTCATGCCTCAGGCCTGGCCACACGGAACACACACATCCATAAAGGTCACGGACGCCACAGCACAGGGCCCTGATCATGGTGATTACTGGCTTGTGCTCTTCAGTTATCCTTTCACCCCCACAGCTGGTTATACTTTTATGACTGGTCAGAGACACCTAAAATGTCTCCTCTAAGCAGATACAAGTATAAATGATAAGGTTTAGATCCACCAAATGCTATAGTGTCCTTAAGTAAACCCTGACAGAGGTGTAGGCACTGGGTAGTTCAGGGGTCCATCTTATTCAGAAAGGGCCGGTGTGGGTGCAGGCTTTCATTCCAACCAGGCAGTTACACACCTGATTCTACTAATCAACTGCTACAGTCTTTGCTAAGGACCTTGATTATTAGAATCAGGTGTGCTACTGCTTGGTGGAGACAAAAGCCTGTACCCACACCAGCCCTTTCAGGATAACACTGAGGACCCCTGGGGTAGTTATTGGTAAATGTGATCTTTATGGAGTGGTTTGCAGTTACAGTTACTGAATACAGCTGTTCAGGTGCCGCATATCAGGACCGATGTTGGAAGTAAGAAAAAGGTTGGTTTGGACTTTCACTTTCCAAATGCTCTCATATAAAAATACAGAAGAAGAAAAACATCAGAGTAAGACATGTCAGGCAGGAAATATGCTGCTTTATTAAAAGCAAAGAATGGTTACCACAAGAATCTCCAGGGTAACAATATCAGGTTTAGGATCCCTGAGAAGCATTCTTTATGTATATATATTTACAACACAGAATTAAACAATCCAGATACTGGAGTATAAATTACAGAAGAACACAATAATAACAAATAGAAAGCAGAAACAATCCTTTGAAGTACATCAGAAGCATTTCTGATCCACAGAAAAAATACATATATAAACATTTATAAACAAAAGTCACAGTACAGAACTACTGCTTCAAATAGATTTACAAACACACCCAGTATGGGTCATTCTCACAGAGAATCTCTGTGTATTTGGAAAACTGGCAATGCTCTTGTAAAGCTGTCATGTAGCACAACAGGCCCAGAGTTTCACAGTAACAGTTTAAAAAAATGGCTAAACCCTCAAGAGGAAATTGTGCTTTCAAGAAAATTTCAATGGCTTAATTAAAAAAAAAATTTACCAGTGAGTTCCTGTAAAATGAATCAATGGCCCTATTAAAAAGACAAGACAAAAAATAAACTTAACATTTCAAAACAATATTCTTAACTGCCATTGATTCAAAATGTTGATCTGCTATACACAGTGTTACACATAAGGCATGCATTGTTTATAAAGGGATGTGACAATGTCTCACATTAGTTGGTGGAGGTGTAAACAGGTCCAACTTAATGGAAAACACAACATTGTCACATCCCTCTGTGCACTTGAGGCTTTACAAGAGCAAGCAACAATTTATTTAAAGGAAGCTGTGCAATTATCATTTTTACCACATCTTTATGAAGTACACAAGATGATTGTAGGATTCATTTTGATCATTGCTAATATATTACTCATTTTTCCCAAGATTGTTTCATATTGCAATAAATGGCATTAAATATAATAAAGTCTACAGAAATGGTTCATATCTGGGATAACTTTTCTTTTGAAATTAGCAGAGAATTGCCTCATAACAGGCCAAAACATTCATTTGGGGGGAAAAGTGCTCTACCATGGCATACCTCAGAGAAAAACACCTGAGAGTACATCCAGGAAACTCCCTCTCACCAGCGCAACTCACAAATCATAATACTGAGATAGCACCAAATAAAGAAAAACTTCACCTCATTAATTTTGTCCGGAGTCTACAAAATAAAATAAAACATTACAATAAAAGACTTTAAAATACATTGAGTCCCCATTTCTGTCTACATCATCTTTGATAATTGCTACAGAGTCCTCTGATAAAATACTAAACAGCTTCCAAGACTCTGGTGATGGAATGTATAAAATCAGCAATAGTAATTATAAGAAGAATAATACCGGCAATAAAGAAAATGGAAAGAACAGTAGTGGGTAAAAGCTGGCACAAAAGGGGCATGCGAATATAAAAGTACATTCTATGAGAATTGCAAATAACACAAGCAAAATTTACAACGTATGAAGCATGGTAGATTGCCTGTACAGCGCAATGCTGGGAGCCCCTTCCCAACAGGCACGCAGCCCCGGCCTCCCCACGCGTTGGGGTGGGGGGTGGTCACGTGCTGACCGGGAAGGGAGAGTCCATAACCGAAACTGCGGACCGCACAGCAGCCCAATAAAACGAATGGAGACCGTGCGTCGCTGTGGCAAAAACACAGCGACCGCGCGGCCCAATACCACATGGGTCCCGCAGGCCTTTCAGATACCGAGGCCGTAAGGGACGAGGATACCAACGAAGGAGGCCGTCGCCCTTAATAGACAACGTGGGAGGGGCACCAGGGAGTGTCCGGGTACAGCAGACAGTGCACAGACCTGAACCTGCAGAAAGACAGGAGGAAACAAGGGGAAGTGAGCCTCATAATGAGTTAAATCAGCCAACAATCAAAAAAGAAAACACACACACGTACACACACTCAAACACACACACACACATGGCCCCTGTACAATGCATTGTTGATTGTGAAACATATCTATCGGATGTCCTTTAGCTTGGCTGAGAACAGATGATTTTGGCTTAAGAACATGATGTTCTTTCTACATCAGGGACCAAAAAAAGCTCAGACTTAAAACAGAATGATTACAGGGAGGGGACAGAGCTGAAGAGGCCAGAAACTGCAGATTAGCAAAGGCAGGAAGAGCACCTTCGGCCTTATTGCCTTCCAGGCTCTGGTTTGAGTTTCGAAATGACCAGAGGATTTCCTTTGTTCAAGATAGCATCAAAAGCCATGGCATCAGTAGTGTGTGCGATGGCCTGCTCTACATATCAGCCTCACTCTTACCTGGACGGGTCCTCCTCCACCGTGAAAGCCCCCTTCATGTGTATGATATTCCTCTTGTTCTCAAACATTCCGTAACTCAGTGTAACCTGAAATAAAACCGCACAGAAGCACAGACACATAATTAAACCTGAATGAAACCTGTCATTACGCGACGGCGTGTTAAAGGGCGCTCAGGCAGTGCCAGATTTACGATGGGCTCGCGTTGAGCCCGGCCGGAGGGCGTGCGGTTGCGCAGGTGTTTACCTGTTTGTGCAGCTCAGACCTGGGCACCTGCTGCAGGTTCTCCAGGTGAGAGTGGAACAGGTTGCTGCGGATCAGCCTGACCCCCAGCACCGACTCGATGATGTAGCCGATGGTGCAGTCGTCCGGCAGGCGGATCTTCTCAGCGGTGTTCATGAAATGGCCGCCACTGCAAAGAAAAGGGAGACGTGCGGAGACCGGTTAGAGATCATAATCCATGTAGGAGAGAAACTTTGTTTCAGAATATCGTTACTGAATTCCACATTTAGAAATACAAGTTGAGTCTCTTACCTTGCCCATGGACTCATCTTCAGAGCCAAGCCACGGCTCACGCAGAAACCCGCTCCTCCCGTAGCAAACCAGAAATTGACGGGTCTCTGGAAACACACAGGAAAATATGACTTGATCATTCATTTCCAAATTGCTTTTAGTCATTCTGTGATTATTCTATAAGTGTCAGTGTTCCTGTAATGCACAAGTTTGTCCACGCACCATCTTGTTGTCCCCGAGTCTCTCAGTGGCCTCGATGGGCCGGTCTAGGCTGGGCTTGCCAATGTAGACGTCCTGAGTGTGAGGGTAGTGGGACAGCAGCTTCACCAGAGTCCGCATGTTCACATAGTTATCATCATCCACATGGCAAAACCACCTGAAAGCCATTAACACAGTTAAATCAAAGCCACCTTAGGAAAACACATTACCGACATGTTAACAGCCCTGTGCAAGCGGCTGCCTGCAATCGAGAGGAAAGATCAACATTTCTGACACTGACATGACAAGGGAAACATGCATTTACACATGAATTACACAATCAAAGTGAGAGAAGCTTTTAACCCAAAGTAAACGTGTCCACCGGCTCTCAAGTTAAACACAGTAATGACTTCAAGCGGCGCTGCAATTCTGGCTTCAATTACAGCAGGAGCAGAGCCTCTTACTTTTTGCCGGACTCTATGAATTTGTCGTACTCCACCGCCATCTTGCAGGAGAGCGCCTGTCGGCTGTGGGCAGCGGAGCAGTTGGTGTTGATGGCGTGACTTCCTGCATTAGGGAGACAAAGAGGGAAATATGGTTATTGATTTTGAAGGACGGGGCTGATCAATAGCCCCTTTATTCGGCCTTTCTGTAGCCTTGCTCGGCCTGCCTTTTTACCATCTGCCACCTGTTTGGAGGTTGTCCCCTTAGCACGCCTGCCTAGGGGGACTCAATGGAGTGATTTGCATGGGGACTAAGGAGCCCTGTCTGGGGGGTGGAGGGTCCTCCTGAGGCCAGGAGGGGCGTTGAATGGCAAGTCCACTCCTTTCTTAGAAGGGAAGTCTGAATTCATCCATTTTAAGCGACAGATCCGAGTATCAATAAAAAGCTATTTTTTCTCTTCAGTTTGAAAAAGTTGCTTGGCAAGCTATGGTAATAATAGAAAAAGCTTCCTCTAAAAAGCACACAGCTGTAATTTCCTGTCAAAAATGACCAAAAGCAGCAAGTCCATAAATAGCTCCAAATCTTAATAGACTACAGTGCATCAGGCTTAAAAAACATGTGGAAAGATGCTGAGTTACCCACATGGAAAATGAGCTGAGTTAATAAGTTATCTATACTATATCTATACTATTCACTTGGCAAGTATCCTAACAGAGCAATGTTGAGAGTTTCTATTGGATGCCGTACTCACCAATCTTTTTCTTAAGCTCTTCATCCTCCCCGTCAGTGAAGATGTACGTCTGCAAGACACAAATGGAAAAATCAGGTTAAGAACTGCTTGGTTCCCTTCTCTATAAGTTCCTGAAGAAAGGGAGGGATGGTGTTGTGAACAAAATTCAGCCTCGTAAGGAATCACACAATAAGCCCTCGGTATGAAACATTTCTCAGAAGTGGCTGTCCCGTGCTGCCGGTCTCTCTTTGAAATGTTTTCTCATTTGGGGCTTTTGTCTTCCTATTACTCGCTGAAGAACTCAGTGAGTTAAGCAAGTCAAACAGGCGTACAATGCCCCCAAAAGAATTCCTTCAAGAATAAAAGCCTCTTATGCTAGGCTGTGCTTTCTCCATGGCAACTGTCCCAGGGCCCCACAGCATCCCAGACAGCATGCCTGCAGCATGACAAAGAGGGGAGTGGGCAGCCCCCCTCCCCATTTCACACAAGTCGAACATGATGAGAGAGGACACTTGATGCTAATGCTGAGCTTTATTATTTTTTTTACAAGTAAAATGACTTCCTCTTCATATCTCATGTTTCATATCTCAACACTTACAAAGTAGCAGCAGATGGCATTTTCTATATGATAACACACATGAAGGTCTAACAGTTCTGGTGCTTTTGTTAGCAGGAACTGTGCAGAGAGGGAATGCAGTCTCTGAGCACGTTGCAACGAACACGTTTATGTGTCTGAGCAGGTGCAGAAAGGAATTCATCCATGGCGGCACCACAAGGCGATACAGGTACACACGCCACAGCGCACAGGCGAATCGTTAAAAAGGCACCTTGACCCGGCTTTCTGTCTGCCGTTGTTCATTTGTTTATTTTCCACCTGAGGTAAAACAGCACCTGCCACACTCTTCCTTATCTCTGGCACGTGTCCTGGCTTGGCCCCACCAGTCTGTTAGGAGTATTTCAGAACAAGCCAGGTAACTGTACCCGCCACTAACTCGCTAACCCAGTCCCCCCGCCCCCCCCCCCCTTCTGTGAGGTAAAGTACTCTTTTGTGACGACCAGCGGACCAGCCGTGCACTTGTACTAACTGATGCCGCCGTTGTCGACTCAAGCGACGTCGACAGGTTGAGTTTAAGCCAAAGGTAACTGTCTGAGCCTCACACCCGCCTCCCCCCTCCCCCCACTCTGTACCTGAGCCAGCTGCCAAGCCCCCGGCGCATATGTTTGCAGAACAAACTCTGAGCAGATGTTGCACCGTGCAGCGGGCCCAGGGCCACTGTTTGTTTAAGGGAGGGTGGCAGTGGTGTAAAGACCAGAGCAACGGCAACGTTTGCTTTAATTTTCACAGACATAAGAGCCTAATAAGCGAGGCAGCTGCTCACCCAGCGTATCACTGTGAAAGAGAGGGGAGCCCATGTTGCCTATACTGCCTGTTTCTTCCATTTCCAGCATGTGTAGTGAATCACACCCCCACACGTACACACTCCAACCCCCCCTCCCTCCCATACAACAATGGAGTGTGTTTTAAAGCTGGGTTAAATCTCTGATGGGTAAAGTTTAAATACGTTTGCTTGCATTTGCATACAGCTGCAGTGGTTAAGATAAAGAACGCTCTAGAGGGAAATTCTTTGTTCACTCTCTCTCTCTCTCTCTCTCTCTCTCTCTCTCTATGCGCTACCAATAGGTCTCGTGAGCCAGCATTCCCAGAGGGGAAATGCACTTCTGAATTATTTAGTTTTTGAGGGAATATTAAGCGAACATGAAATGTGTTTTTCCTTACTATATAAACATATTAATTTGATATTGACGGACCATAAATTGATATTAAACACGCCATCATTATGTAAAGACTAAAAAGTAACTTATGACTCCAGGATATAAGTTTGAATGGCTCCTACTTCTTGTTTGAGCTGGTTGCTTTCCAACATAGTCCAGGGTAATAATGCCATGGCTCGCCCTCGCCTTCTGCTCCCACAGGAAGTCCTGGCACATGGCCCCCTCCCTCTCACCTCCACCCCCCCCCCCCCCAGGAGCCGGGAGCCGCTCAGGAAGGCCGCAGCCTGGCTGGCTGCCTCCGTCTCCCCGGGCAGGAAGGGCCCGGCCTGCAGAGGGCCTCTCTGTCAGGGCCTATCTCTGCCTCAGCCACACACGCCTGGTCCAGCTTCCTGTCCCCCATCCCCACCAGGAAATTCAATCACACTCTTTTGTCGAAAACATAAGATTTCTTCTAAACTAGCTCGCTCTCCGACGGCTTTCTTTCTACAGTGAAATAAATTATACTCCGTGTAGCCGGGGTTTAACAGACAGCTATTTTCACAGCTTAATGCCACCTAGAGAATGAAGTTCCTGTTTCAGAGCCGTGTAAGGTTACCGGCGAGGCTTTCCTCTGTGTGCAGCTACCCTCGGCGCACGGACATGTTGCCAGTTTGGCGTCTGCTGCCCCAGCTGTGCTCACTTGTCTGGATTCCTGTGACTCACACCATCAAGCAGTTTTGATTCAATTAACCCACAAGGGGCACCAGTCACCTGGTGCTGTGCGTGATACAGAATCGCACCGTGGGGGCACAGAGTAAGACCCATTTAATTGAGAATGACCCTGCTCCAATGATGTCACCCTCAATCTCTGGAAACATATAATTCACTTCCTATATTGATAGAATGTTTCATAGACTTTGACAGTGCAATTTTTTTCCAAATGTGAGTGCAGGTTTTGTTTCTTCCATTGTTTCTTCCATCCCTGTATTCTTATGTCTAATATGTAACATCTAACATTTCCTGTAATTAGCCTGGTTGTTTAATTTCCAGTTGTTTGTTGAAAATGTTCAGAAAAAGTTGTGGTCAGGCACTCCTGGAAAAGCCAAACAAGCGTGTACTGCTCACTCAGTACAGTGGCTGAGTGGCAGTGCTGAAGACCTCCTCTGTTGCCCACCACAGGCTGATTAGAGAGAGGCTTGCACCCCTATTGTTATGACCTGACTGGGGAAGCCACATTGTTTTGAAGGGGGAGGGGGTGGATAAGAAACACAGGAAGCTACAATCTGGAAAACAGTAACACCCACCAGAAAATATATCATTATAAAACACTGCTGCTTTAGAAAGAGCATCTATTTTGTTGCTACAAGTAGTAGTACAAGTTACTGCAAAAACAGTGTAATTCTAAGTGATCCCCAAACAGTCGGTTTTTTCCCAGCATTTATTCATCCACACAAAGAATCTCATTGTAACTGTCCTGCTGCAGTGCTTAACAGTTTGTCTTGATTATATTTAAGTGATTTCTTAAGGAAATTTTCACAAAGGTCACAAAGTTGAAGAACTACTCGTTTCTGTTTATACTTTCACTCGCAAAAGTGCCCCATTTAGCAAATGCTAAACAAAAAAAAGGCAGCAAAGCAAAATTCCAGGTATGCTTTGAAAATCCTCGCAGTGTGAGAAAGTGTGAAGCCTAATGCTGGTATTCCCTTACGCAGCACTTTCTTACGCAATGGGAACCAACAGAAAAGCTCTTCCGATAAACCTTCACGTGAGAACATGCCGAGGAATTTGTAACAGTCATCAATATGCTGCACATTCCTCCTTAAGTAAGGTGAACGTGGACCTTGATTTAGACTGAGCAGGGCACTTGAAAACAGCACGGGAGTAAAACCTGGCCCCGCTCACTTCCCCAAATACACGAAGCGCCCGGCTCAGTTGTGTCAACAGTAAACACAGCTCTGCTCAGCACTCACTGTTTACATGTAAACAGGGACTGATAGTGAGTGGCACCCTAGGGAGTGTACATGTGGAGTACCAGAGAGACCGGTATGAATTTAACGGTCTGGGTGACACTAGAGAGGGGTCATGAATGGAGCTATTTACAGAGGTCTAGCACTATGCTGAAACCAACAGCCTTTGGGACACTGCTCAGAGTTTTCTGTTCCACTGTAACCTTTTAGTGGCCACAGGATAGTTATGATAGAGTAAAGATTAAGATAAAGATAAAGATATTCGGCACACTCTCAGTATTCGCCGCCTCCCCTCAATGGGTCCAATTTTGGCAAGTGGCCATAGTCATAAAGCACTCTGTGGTAGGCAAAGTCCATAAGTAAAGCACAAACGTACAGACAGACTGCTTCTGCAATAGAAACCAGAGAGGATGCCCATCAGACACAAACGCACATATAATTTATCCCTGGATCTCTGCAGTCCATAGCTGAGAATGCAGGCCCAGTGATTCATATGGAAGGCATTAAGTGTCCTTTGTTTTGTAGTTACCACCTGGCACCCTTCTTCCTGTAACTCCCACTTGCATTATAAGCCCGGTGTCTCTTTTATGTCTAGTCTGCCCCACCAGCTGCCTGCTAAGCCCCCCGATAACTCCCCTGTGTGATGGTTTAACTAACTTTATCCACTAGTAAGTAAATTCAATGCTAATTTAAACAGCACTCCATAAACCTGGCCAGGCCCATCATGCCTGACTAGTGGGTGTGGATAGAGGATTATTAAAATTTTAGGAAATGGGTCTTCTTTCAGAGATAAGGAAAAGACAACCATTGTCTGATTGGCAGACGTGCACAGACTGCCTCGTTTACCAACTGTGGCCTAAATCTAGCCCGGAATACTAACATCATTTCAACAATGGGGAAAAGATAAACCCAAGACCTGGAAAGTGTGTTGACAGATTAACTTATTAGCCAGTGTCTCTGATGCTGATCTGCTCCCCTTTCCATCTCCATTGTAGCAAGATGAGGATCAGTGCCTGGCAGTCACTGCGTGACCTTCACAGCAATCAAGTTATCCCTGCACACTACATCCTACACATGATACTTTAGATCAACATATTGATAAGCACATTTCTTTACTATATTTTGTCATATTGGTGCAAAGCTCTCCTGGAAAAAAATATTTTTTCCCTCTGCTGATGTATGAGCATGGCTCAGATACTGTGAAGCAAATTAAAGTGACCCCTGAAAATGATGCGTGACAAGATTAGAGTCTTGGGAATGTGAGAATGTGCCTCATTAAAGAGACAGGGCTGTTTCTTTCCCCCTGAACAGGGCCGGGAATCCCTTTGTGAACGGCAGAGCTTGCCTAAAAAGCGGCCGTTTCATAATGCTGCGTTCTCACACTGCGCCGAGCCCAGCACGCTCCTCAAAGCACAAACTGTCCAGAGGACACTTTTTGTCGCCGGTGTTCCCCCCTAATGAAGGCAAAGCCCCCCAATTTTCCCATCGCTCAGGAGCTTGACCCAGACACGGCCGACCCCCTCTTCTCCACAAACAACAAAAAAAAATCCCCGGCTTCAGCTCCGGCGTTCCCATGGAGAGGGTGAAGCGGGAGGCTGGGAAAGCCTTTCTTCCCTCTTCAGAAAGACGCTTTGTTAGCCCTGGAGAGGGGACAGCACTGAAGCCACCGCCATAGATCCCCAAGCACCAAGGTATTCACATAAACACCCTACACAAAAAGGAGAATGGGGAGAGGAGAGAAAAGGGGGAAGTGGAGGGATCTCTGAGAACCGCACTGTGCGCTCTTAAGAAGTGTCACTCCGTGGGGAAGAAGGTCTGACAGGGAGAGCGGGAGAGGCCCCAGGCAGGGAACTGTAGGTGTCACAGTGTGTTCTCCTGGAGTGGCGTGACACAGTGCTGGAACCCAAAACAGGGCTCACGTCTATAACCAGAGCTACGCGTCTGAATAGCCTTTATGGACCTGGACCAACACAAAAATCATCGCAAACCAAAAAATCAGACCAAACAAAAGCCAAAATAGTACCCGCTCACGGTGTTGACGATAACACGGCGTGGCAGAGGACTTCCTGCCATTATCACGTCTCTGGTTCTGGGAACCAATCACAGAATTTATTTCTTCCAGCATTCTTAAACAGAGAAAGAGCTGAAAGGAGTTTTAAGCCCAGTTGAAGTCCGGGGAGAAATTTCTATAGTGATGTGAGAGAGGCTCTCAGAATGAATTATGCCTTGTCTCTAAATGATGCCATTTTCCCCTGGTTTCACAGTTTCTTTCCCACCAGCTTGTGAGAGCTGAAGAGAAAAGCCCTCTCCCCTTATAATGTGCCACTCCATTCCCCTTTATGTGTCTGAGACCGATCTCTATGCTAAACAGCTCTGGTCTCTTGGCTCTGTTTTACATCTGACAAGCTTGGTCAAGTCACAAAAAATGAATCAGCATCACTAATCGTGTTTCATGGACTATACCCCCAAACTCTCAGGGGGCTGGGAGACTAAGGAGAGGGGGTGGCATGGTTTTATGGAGAGGCACCCCTGGGAAAAAGTGACAAATTATATAAAAGAAAGAACTATCACCACCATCACCCACCTTATTCTTACCAAGTAGTTGATCAATTAAAACAAGCAAATGTTCCCTGGATACTGTAGTTCAGTGCTCTGTTTACAAAGAATCAGTATTAAAACAATTTTAAAAGATGAAAAAGTACCTGGAGTTACTTGGAATGGAGTCATATCAGGACAGCTATGCTACAGATGCAGAAAATATAACAACTCACTATGACTATTTATCTTGTATCTCGCAAAAAAAAACGGACGTTTATTGGACCATTGTTGATTAGGAAAATGATTGTGTTCTATATGCTGTTCGCTGGAGAACATGGTTGCTCTTATCATAGATAACGAATGAGCATGGGAGTGTAATTAAGTAGCCAGTAGTAAATATGTGAATAACGAGCTCTCCATTTGCTTACCTGTTGCATGTTTCTGGAGATCCAGGTATCAAGAAGAAGATCCAGTCGGGATTGATGGAACTTCTTGGTTGTCTTGACTGCGATGAAGATATCATTCGGGTTGATGTCTTCTGCGGGGGGCGCTTCCACTGCTGCCTTGGCTTGCGATGGTGTCTCCACTTCCCTCCTGCCTCGAGTCAACTTAGTGAAATATGCCGAAAATCCGTTCACTTGCCCCGTCTTTGAATTGTCCCGAGGCTGGCTTTGGTCCGCCTGCGCGCCATTATTTGCCCCAAAGTTATCCAGGCTTTGCAGTGACCGCATCCCATCTCTTCCAATCTGCTTCTCTTCTACCTGGACTCTTTGGTGCGGTGCCGCTATCAGGAGCACCACAAGGCAGGTGAATATAGTTGCCGCTACTGTGGAGACTGCACATTTCTTACTGCAGCTTTTTAACATTTTCGTTAATATTTGTAACAAACAAAATGGTCGGATTCAAAATTGCATAGATATGTTTCAATTTTGTTTCTTACGATGTTTTAATTTGGATCGATGATGCTCTCGCTTTTCAGGTCACTGTCCCTATATAACACGCAGGTTAGAATAACCCTTACTTAGGACTGGGACACTTTTATAAACTGCCCCTCAACAAAGGACACGCCAGATGGGCGGTCACTCCAGCTCAAAGACCGAAGCTGAACTTCTGAAGGCTACCCCGCCAGGCGTGGTCTAAACCAAAGAAACGCCCAAAAGGGGAGGGTATAAAGAAAAGTGAAACTACAACCAATGGTATAAAGGAGAAGATATATTGGAGACGGAACAAGTGTTTCTTAATTTATATCAGAGTAAAATTAGTTGAAACATTGGTTGGGAAGACTTATGGAACACAACTGATAGAGTTTCTGGTCAACATTTTAGTTTTATAACCTCAAAAGTCGTTACGGATAAACTCAAAAGAAAATAACTGCTTGCTGGTTGATTTGGCTCGTGAATAAAATTAGCTTGCTGTAACTAACTGCTACGCTTTCGTAATGAAAAAAGACACACATGTATAAGTACACTACACATTTAAGATGACTCACATAATTCAAAAATAATTATTGTAAGGATTTATATTATTGTTTTACATTTTGTAATGTGAGATCGAAACATTAATTACATCTCAAAGAAAACTCCTTTCAATTTCCAAGGATGTGGTCTCGCTATATGCCATCCGTAGATGGGCTACATTAGAGAGAGATAACATTTGTGTCTTGGATGTCAGTTAAAGAATGTTGGATTAAGCCATCCTTGCAGACAGATGTTTGAAGAGTCTGGACAGTTCGTGTGTAGCTCTGCCAATTTCTTGGTGCCAAATCGAGCTGTTTGGGGAATGCAGATTTACCAACAATAAAACTCTTGTTTTCGGGCTTTCAGAAAAGGATCTTTCAAAAGACCACATCACAGTGACAAGAGGATTGTCAAAGAATGCCAGAAATTCCCGTCTTTTGAATTCCTTAGGGCTTCCTGATCCTTTGGTCCACACAGTGACAGGATAGCCTATTAAAAAAACAACTTTGATAAAATAATTACGCTCGTGGAGAAAGATGACATAGGCTATCTCTAAACAAATTATTAGTAATATTCGCAAACGTTTGCCGTGATATAAATATTGCTGAACAAAATTATTCTGAGCAAAAATTGTCTTTAATTTTCCGACAAATAATATAAGATGGTCTATTTATCTAAGGAAGAACTCGGGTCTGTTTTATAGCCTACAGCACGCACCTGTAAACCGTAACATCGCTCAACTCCCTGCAGCACTGATTGAATAGTGCCACAGTGGTGCTACATTCCACTAGTACGTATCAAGAGTAGTCACAGACCTTCTCAAGATCGTAGTGACTAAATCTCTGCCATGAAAACCACACCATAATCGCTGTGATGTTAATTGACATATATTGGAAACGCTCTCTCTCTCTCTCTCTCTCTCTCTCTCTCGCACACGCGCGCGCGCACACACACAAACACAGGCACACACCCACGCACACACACGCTATGTAAGTGGCTAGGATGCCAGAGATCAAGATCAGGGACTACAATTTGGGAAACATTTCCAACAATGCAACAGGTGAACATGTTGTTGGTTCATCCAGTCTTGTTTCGAGCTGACAGTTGGATGATA
This sequence comes from Anguilla anguilla, assembly GCF_013347855.1. NCBI lineage: Eukaryota > Metazoa > Chordata > Actinopteri > Anguilliformes > Anguillidae > Anguilla > Anguilla anguilla. The sequence continues at coordinate 46,527,346 of NC_049202.1, forward strand.
AACACCAGCAGTGTCTGTCCCTGACAGGTGGCAAATATGTATGACAGCTAACGGCCTTACTCATTTAAGAGTGCCTCTTTCTCGTTTCTCTGTGGAGCAGGTGTCTTTACTACAGATAGTCTAAAAGTGCAGAGGGGGAGTGGATTCCGATAAACCAGACGAAAGCGTTCAGGGTAAAACGGCGTTGTCAGTTAATCTGTGGTGCGCTGTTCAGAAGTTCAAAAACCTTTGGATATCGCTTACATTTGTTGCACAAACCCAAAGGTTCGTGAAATCATTATGCTATTTAATATTTCCAAAACATACCTGCAAATTATATGTTTTTATACTTGATTCCTTGACCTAATGGAATTTAATTGTTTATGCATACCCTTTTTTAATTTAACTTTTATTTAACATGGCCATTCAGTTCAGAGTTCTCCTTGAATGTTTAATACTTTCAGAGATTTTCAATCTTTTTTCCTTCTCACTATTCGTTCCTCACCAACAAAAGCCTTTAACCCTTGTGTTGTCTTCATATACTGTATACATCCCATGTCCACTGGATCAAAAATGACCCACTCTCACTGGACCCCCTGTGATAAAGCTTCTTTATTGAATTTGAAATCCTAAATTAACATTTCTCATGTACAAATAACCCGTCACTCATCAATAAATAGGTGAACTGTTCCTTGTTTACAGTCCACAGAGAAGGCATTTTTTCAGGCTACAAAACACACATAATTTATTTTTTTTCTCTCTCAAATAGATGTGTTTCACTTTGATTATGTCTTCTGATTTAATTACTGCAGGGTTTTAAAAAGGGACAAGAAATTACTCATAAGGCAAACTTTGTACCCTGCTGATTTACTGCTTTTATAAAAATATAAAAAGGACATACAGGCATCAAATTTCATTTTGAATTTTTTTTTTTTTTAGGGGGTATTCGCTGCTGTTAAACTCAGAAAAGGGTCATTTTTGACCCAAGCACAACACAAAGGTTAAACAGTTTCCCTCCTAATTCCCACACTTGTTGTTATTGAAATTCCAGCTTTTGCTGATTGAGGCTCCTCTGGTGGAGGGTACCTGACCCCCAGGCGCCCGTGCCAGCACTCCACTGCCCCATTGCAGACAGTCGCACAGCTGGCGGTGGCCAGTCTGGAAACCCCCACAGACCCCCCTCTGCCCCAGCCAATGATCTCAGGCAGGATACATATCTAAGAATCAACCAGTGGTTATCATAAGTCTGAGCATTCTAAGCCAGGAGAAACAAAAGAAATATGATGGTCTCATTTCCCAATTTAAAAAAGCCTGTTTTGTTGCCTGCTGGTTCATCTGCTGACCAAGCAGCGTTAGAAATCCCACAGAAGAACAAAATGTCCAATGGATTATGCAAAGTGGCCAGTAAGACAAAGAATAGGGATTATATGAGCATATAACTGAATTTAATTGATGTCGGTCAGACAGAAAAAATATATACTCTAAACACAATCACGATATAGTATGTATGCATTACAGAAGAGCAATTTGTGTTCATTTGAGAAAGTACTGTATGTGAACTGCACAATATATACTTAGTGCCGGAAAAAGAATTAATGCTACTCGGGTCATTCAATAAAAAATAGATATGATTTAATGTTATGTTTTTTGTTTGATGTGTCAAACAAGGGCTGCATTCTGGGTTGAACATGTAAAAAAGGCAAGCAAATGATCAGACTCACTACCGAACATAAGTGAAGGAGTGACAGTGAGCTGTATATATAGCTGTGGGCAGACAAGTCGGGGTCTTTGTTTGGCTTTTGAAGCAGTTCACAAAAAAGGCAGAAAAACAAGCATGAGAAACCAGGCCCGATGGGCTGTCCCCCTGGCCCATATTCTTGTGGGATCATCTGGCCCTTTTCTGGGGTCTTCTCCCTCCAATTCACAAGGCTCCTCCGTCTTCTCAAAGCCGTGGGCCTGACAGTTCCTTAAAGCTCCGGGACAATGGACCTTGTTAAAATGGCGGGATAAAATGTATAATGTGCTGGAAGTTTCATTTGTGTTCCAAATTTTTTGCCCACCTCCTCCTCCCCTCCTCCCTCCTCCCCCTGACAAGAAAAACAAAAAGAAAAGGAATCTCTGCCCGCCCTCTTTTAATCCCTTCTTGGATTGTTCTCCTCTGAAATTACTGCTGAATTCCTCTGAAATGAACGCCCCCCCCCCCCCCACCACCCCTCTCCCCACGAACTCCTGACTGCCTGACAGACAGCAATCCACTTCCCAGGAAGAATGTCACCAGAAATCCCTAATAAATTTAGCAACACTTTATTTCATCTACCTCTTGTCGGCATCTCAAAGCCATTAAGTGGCCTAGAGGGTGTTGATCTGGTCTGTGAAATGTAATTTCTAATGTCATTGTAATATGAAATTGCAAACAACTCAGTTATCAAACTGAGTTTTTTTTTTATTTGTTTTTCGCCATTGTGAATATGGCCACCTGCACTCATTGTTTTAGGCTGACTGTGATCTTCATTCCGTATGATGTCTCATTCCACATGCTGTCATTTACAGAAAGATGGAACTTATCATTCCCATCAGGTGAAAAAAAGACTTCAAATTTTATCTATGAGATTTTATCTATGAGGCCAGAGCGAATGGAGTCTGGATTCATTTTACACTCAAGGCAAAAAGAACATGAATTTCTTTGGGTAAATCCTGTCCATCCTTTTTCTGTTTATTTTTTATCACTCATTTTCCTTCCTTTCCTCCAGAAGGTTGGAAAGAGGATTTTGCTTTTGAAGATGTGATCTTGCTACTGATTCAAAAAAATTGCCGTGGGTTTGGAAAAGAATCTCCAAGTCAACAGTTTTGGCTCACATGGACTCAAAACCCTCTCAAGCACATACATACACATACACACAAACACTCACACACACACACACACGGCAAATGAAGAAAACATCCCTTTGAATTACAGCATAAAGCTTAACATAAAGGCAAACATATCACAATCACTAATAATTTTGATTGAAACTTAACAACTGAACACAGCTTGTTTATGAAACTGCATCTTTTTTGAAAGCATAAATACAACTTAATACGCTCATTCCAAAAGTTCTGCAAATAATTTGAATGCATTTAGCCTGCTTTTCAAATAGCCATCATGCCTAGGCGTCTACTGGTTGGGCTGTGTGCTGCATGCTTATCTAAAGTGGTTTGCGAGCGCTGAGCCCATGCAAGGGGCTCGCAGGAATGCAAGCCACTCTCAGGCCCTGAGGACGATTGTTTTTAAATATGTTAACAATAATCAGAGGACACGCAGAGTGCAGGATTCAACGACAGGACCTGGTCAAGTTCCCATCTCTCCATCCCAGTCTCTTCTGTTCCTGCGCACTTTCATACTGCTGTCCTCGCTGTTCCAGTTTTCTCAGAGTCGGGTCATAGTTTTCCATGATAGAAACTCAAAAAATGAGCTTCCACTCCCACGTGTGAGCAGTATTTCTAACTGCGACCCAGTGTCCACTTCAATGGCTCCTAAATTCAGCTCAGTGCCTTGTTCGCTGAGCTCATTGTTTGAAGTGAAAATTCATTTGGGAGGTTTATTTACTGTAAACTGTTGTAGTAAATTTTCAGTATTGGTAGCATCAGCTTGGTATCATATTGCATGAGAAAAGCATCTAAATGGAAGACATCTCATTTGTATTAAGACTCAATTAATTTAAATACCATTACAAACAATCACCTGTCAAGTTGGATTTAAGAATATTTCTAAATGGATTTGTTAATTTGATGGGCTTGAACCTGTCGCTTGATATTTGAAAGACATTCAAGACATTTCTTATTTTTATAAAGTTTTATGCGTTATTGAAAATAAACTATTTTAAATTTGTCTGAAATATACAATTTAATTAATTGGGACAATTATACAATTTCTATTGTTTCAGCTTGATATTCCAGTGCATTGTATTTGAAATAGAACAATGAATATGAGGTTAAAGTGAAGTCTGTCAGCTTTAATTTAAGGGCACATTCACATTGGGTCATCCCTGTTGTAGTTACAGCCCTTTTTATACATAGTCCCCCATTTTAGGGGAACAAAGGTATTTGGACAAATTTACATAATCTGAAATAGAGTCATCATATTTAGTACATGGTTACAAATCCTTTGCATTTGATACTGCCTGAAGTCTGCAACCTATAGACATAATTAAAAACTCTGTATTTTCCCTGGTGATGCTCTGCCAAGCCTGTATTGCAGCCATCTTCAGTTACTGTTGGTTTTTGGGGTGTTTTGCCTTGAGTCTTGTCTTCAGAAAGTGAAACACATGTTCAGTTGGGTTCAGGACAGGTGACTGACTCAGCCAGTCATGAGCATTCCACTTTTTGGCTCTGAAAAACATTGCTTTCATTGCTTTAGCCATTATGTTGGGAATCATTTTCTTGCTGCAAGGTAAAGCGCCATCCAATGAGTTATCAGGCATTTGGACCTACATCAGATCTACGCAGATGTTTCTGTACACTTCAGAATTCATTCTACTGCTTTCATCAGCAGTTACAACACTAATGACGATGTGTGAGCCAGTTCCAGTGGCAGCTGTACACGCTCAAGCCATAACACTATCATCACTAGGTTTCACCAATGAGGGGGGGTATCTGTATAAAAAGGGCTGTAATTCTTACTGAGCTCACCTGACATGCGCATATCCTTATCCTCAAATTAAAGCTGACTATCAGCACTTTAACCTCATATTCACCGTTTTATTTCAAATCCAAAACAACAGCAGTTGTGTCACTGTCCCAGTACTTCTGCATTTAACTGTATATCGCAGTTTTACTCTGTGAGCTATCTTAAAACAGATTACTTATCATAGACTATTTGTTTATTTGGTACCCATGTGATTTTATGTGGTTCAATTTCCTCTGTCCTGCAGCCACATTTCCATTACTTTGGGGGAGAGGGGATGGCTTTTAACATCTGCAGTAACGTACTGCAGTCACTGGGAATGGCTCTTTCTTTTTTGGTCCCGTCGATTGCCGGTGATGGAAACAGTGCCTGGATGCCATGGGCTGATAAAGAGGAAACATGCCTTATTTATTTGCCTTGTAAAAGGCAAGTCCATCTCCATCCATAAATCCAGCAGGGAAAGTCCTCTGAGATTTTAAAGTTGTGTCCAGGGCATGAAAACACGAAGCAGGTTCTGAGGCTCCACGAGGTCCCCCGGCTCTGGCTCCTTGTATAATCTGTAATCCTATCAGCATTAGCGCGCCCATGCTGGGAGAATAAACACAGGCTTTAGCTCTTTGCTCTGCCGTTCCCTGCAAACTGTCACTCACTCCCGCATGACACGTCAGACACGTCTGCTTCGCACACAATCAGGAGCCCTGTGCCTCCCCCAATGAGCATCTCACCCAGGCCAAACCCAAAAAGGGGCATGATTGTGTCCACAGAAGGGGCTTGAAGTCAGCTAATCTGATATGTTTTACACATGTATGACTCTGACCGCGTGGTTGACTTTTCTGTTTAATCTTTTTAAGCTCTGGTCAGAGCACTCAGTAAAAAACGTTGGCTAGGTCAGAGAAATGTTATTACTGAGCACGGAAAGCTAGGAAATGTTATAAATCTGATTGGGTTTAGTAGTAGTAGTAGTAGTAGTAGTGAACATGAACCATCTGTGCTACAGTAATGCTATCTCTCTTATGGGAACATTTGCAATTTTATACAACCAAAAATGTGAACATTTGAAACAAACAGAAGAGGCTCAAGCATTTATTGCTAATGTTTTTTTCCACAGACCCCTAAACACAAGAGTCTTGTGAGAAATGTGCGGGCTGCCTGTGGTGTGGATCGTGCTCTATATGGGAGTGGACCCTGTGGGCAGGGACGCGTCCGCTCTGTCTGCGCATCTGTGAACAATGTGCTGCTAATTAGGGGAGCCTTTCCAAAGACAATCTGAACAACTTCCTCCATGAGAAACGAGTGGATTCAAAGTGAGTTTGACATTTTGTGGCCCCGTGTCACCACCATGAGTCTCTCTCTCTCTTTCTCTTTCATGCATGCACGAACACACACGCGCGCGCACACACACACACACGCACACACACACATACACACAGACTCACACACATGCACACACATACACACGCGCACACACACACACGCACACATACACGCGCACTCACACACATGCACACACATACACACGCGCGCACACACACACTTATACACACACGTCTACACACGCACATGCACACATACACACACACACACACACACACAAACACACACGCACACACATGCGCACACGCACACGCACACACAGGCACACATACACACCTATACACACACGTCTACACGCACACACACGCGCACGCACACACACACGTCTACACACGCACATACATGCACACACATACACACACGCGCACACACACATACACACGCACACACACATCTACACACGCACACACATACGCACGCACACACACACTTATATGCACACGTGCACACACACACACACACAAACACACATGCACACGCACACACAGTGCAACTAAGGGCTTCCAGGGCTTTTATAATTAAAGGGGACTCAAAAACGAACCAATCCCACTTTAAACTGAGAGCCAAAATTCTGTCTGCTCTCAACTACCACCACAAAAAATATCACACAGTATAAAAACACAAACACACACACACATGCTCAATGGAGACTTCTTTATCTTCCTTATTTTAAATATATGATTATTGCTTTCTGTTTATTGATAAATTCTAAAGTGAAAAACTGGTTATGCTCAGTGTAATATTGTTCTGATATCATCTGCCCAGTGAGGGGGAGTGCTCTGTGTATAAGAGAAAGCTACCGTTATTGTTACATATGCATTCCACCATGGTAGACAGATTACTGGAAATCCAGTGGTGGATCGGATGACCAATCCAAGTCAGTGCTTGAATTATATTCAAACCCCTGACGTCTTGTCCCTGTGACTTGTTAAACCATCCCATGCAGGTCAAGGAGATCTTGGCACATGTGTTTTCACACGCCCATTTTCACTTTGCATATGGAGATTCACTGACAGCATGATTTGTTGTGTCCAGCACTTGAGCAATGGGGTCCACAGCCTGGACTAAACTGGTGGTGTAATTTTATACTGCGTGGGAAAGGACTGTAGCTTGCTGTTGCTAGCAACAAGCAATACATATTCATTACAACATATATAAAATTGTCATACACAGAAAAATGAAAGGGTTTACTCTGATAGAATACATTTGTCCCCATTGATCTTTTGTGGACTTTGTTCAAGTTAAATTAACATTGATCATTCTACTGTGCAGAGAAAACAAGAAATAAAACATTTTTCAGCACACAAGGGGAAGAGGCAACTGTCTGTAAGAAGCACTGAGAATTCTTAAAAGCACATCTTTTTATCACTTGGCCCACATCCAAATGGTTAAACGGTAAAATTTTCCACTCCGAAAGCAAACCATACCAGTTTCTCAACTCTTCAACAAATATAGTGAGCCACATCAAAGTACAGATTTAATTACTAAACATGTCTGTGTAATTCAGAAGACTTCTGCTTGGTTTTGATGCAAGATGTATCCAAACGGGTTTAGAATAACAGTATAACCACTTGGAGGGACACTCTTGTGCATTTAGTGACAAGGAATATCCAGGCATAGCAGCTGGCTCTCATCCTTCCCGATATAAGATGCGTAGGATCACCATATTTGTTTAAAAAAAAAAAAGCACTCAGCAGATACGCCTTTATTCATGTGAATCTGGGGGCCATTGACTCTGTTGCCAAAGGGTATGAATGGAGAGGTGTGTTATTGCAGACGTCCATTCAGGTTTGTAGGTCCCTGCTGACCAGCTGTTAGTGATTGTCGCCCTGCCCTGGTGGAGTCACAGGTCTGACTACCTCCTGTATCACGTGCTCTCTCTCCCTCGGGATGGACTGTCTCTGTGTAAAGTTAACTCTGTGGGAATTTATTCTGGACTGCACTCTCTCACTCCCATTAAGACTTAGGCCTCTCACATTGGACCTCTGTTCCTCTGTAGAGCTGTAGGCAGACTTATTCACTTGACCAGACACAATATCGCAGTTCACTTTTGGCCTTTTCTCAGCCTGCAGAGGGAACAGAAAATGCTAATATATTGTTGAGGTCATCCATCCTCCCTACCCAAATTCAGCCACAAGGCTGCACATTCTGAAGTGTGCACGGAAGCAGAATGTTCTCAGAAAGTTTTTGCACACCATTCTTTAAAAAAAAAAAAAAAAAAACATGTTAGATAGGAAATAGCATATGCATGCCTAGGAAATAAATCCTGATAATGCATACAGGGGGAAAAAAAAAAATTTCTTCTGCATTTTTCAAAGAATTCCCTTGTGAATTTCTTTCACATGATTGGTCGGAGTGCTGGTGATGGTCACAGGAGTAAAACCATTTTCAGTATGAGTGCAGGCTGTCTACCTTAAGGTTTGCATTACTGGCAGTGGGACCCATTTGACAATCACAACTTGCAAACCTCTTCATCGCTATTGAATGATTTTGGCAGGAATATCACATTTGTTGTAAACCCGTGGTCAGATTCCATGGTCAAATTCATGTGTCCCCTCGGTCATGCTCAGCCAAATAGCATTACTGACTGGCCTGTTTACAAGCGAATGCAGCTGGAGAACTATTTGACAACACTGATGTCATTCACGTCACTGCTGAAACCAAAGAGATAATTACAGATGGCAAACAACCAGGAGTAGAAGTAATATGTATTTCTTTTGGAAACCTCAGCCTTGGGCTGAGGAAGCATAGGCAGTCATTTTGATATGGGCAGTATGATGTGTGTGCACTGCCTGCAGCAGATGTGTTATAGGCAGTGGTGAAACAGCTTTGCACTCAGCTCATGCTAACTTGGTTCCAACTCTACTGTGGTAAAGGCTCTTTGGATTGTTTATAGCAAAACAGGCTAATTGTTCATAGCCTCAGCAGCCTGTTTGGAGGGTCTTATATTTTTATTGTTTTATAACCTTGATACAACATACTGCTGCCGCTACAATACCAATACAATCCTGGAAACTTAGTTGATGAGAGAAAGACACAGAAAGCTATATCCATACAGACTGCTTCCTAAAACAAATTTTAATGTTGTTTTCATGTTAAAACATCATGTATCAGAACCTTTACATTTTGCAAAACGTATGATCAGCCAAGCACTGACAAAAAAAAAAAACACATATGGATTCTGTATGCATGAAGGAAATACATTTGTGGTAGACGCAAGAAAGCTGGCTTAGTGATATTTTCAAACAGCGCTTGGAACTGTAATGCTGCCATTCCATATCCATTAAATGTTTATTCAGACAGCAATATTATTCCTTAATTTAATAATGCAAGTTAAATATTATGATATACTACTGAAAGTGGGAACATTGCAATTTTTTTATGTATTGTTCTGGTGATACAAGTGATCAGTCAAGGATGTTGCTCTTTTGCTAGGGTGTCTTTTCACTGAATTAAACTGCCATTTGTAACGAATAACGATAGCAGTTAAAAACAATGTATTAAACTAGCAGTTGTGTCAGAGGTCATGGTTCTGACAATCATGTATCCCTGCTGAAAATTCCGGTCAAGCTGGTTTAAGCAGCCTATAATCAGCTAGTCCACCAGTTTGGCCACCATCTTACTCTACCAGCTTAACTAGCTATGATCAGCTTTGACAAGCCACGGATTAGCTACCGCCAGCCAAGTGTCAAAAACACACCTTAAACCATCTTAGAATCTCGGCTGGTTTTAGCTGGAATTTTCAGCTGAGATATTATAATTAAATGTGAAGAAGGTTCCTCTCTTTTAGCTGTTCCACAAAGCAGAACAAAAACATTGGGCGCTGCTGCCTTCAGCCATTACGCTCCAAGCCGCTGGAACAGCCTTCCAGTGGATGTGAGAGAAGCTGAAAATACTGATATCTTTAAACGTAAACTAAAAACCCATCTATTCAGTCTGGCTTTTATGTAGTGTTTTTTAATTTTATGGTCTTAGTATTTACTATCATCATTATTATCTATTTTATTTTATTTTGTTTTATCAACACTTTACTGTTGATCATGCATTTTATTTTATTTTATTCTATTAACGTTTCACTGTTTTTTCATAAAATTTACTTTGTGTAATATTTTGTAATTTTATTTCTTGTTATTTTTATTGTTTGTATTATATTTTATTATGTATCTTTTATTATCTTACTACCCACCTTTTATTGTTGTCTTATTCAACTGGGTGTGCATTAGTCTCTAAATCCATTTTAACATTTTATGTTTTGTCAATCGCTTGTAAAGCACTTTGAATTGCAATTTGATTTGTCTGAAAGGTGCTATATAAATAAATTTTGATTGATTGATTGATTGAGGTGATTGTGTTAGGTTTAGCAAAGTCATTCCTGCCTTTGCTTTCAGAACACCCTCAAAGACAACATTTCCCAACACAATGAAGGGTGAATCCCCTGCTGTAATGACAAAATAAGCTGTTTTTACTCAAAGCACAGGGGGTTGTGTATGACAGCTTCTCAGAGATTGCTACAGTGGGTGAGTCTGTGCATAAGCATCCATGCATTACATTTAGAAAAGTGGTCAATCTCATTGTGAGGCTGAGGCTCCAGGTCACCCAGTGAGGTAAGCTTGTGGTTGATTGAGTTGGTCTGCAGAAGCACGTTGGTGTGCCACAATGTAAGCCTGAAGACTTGCAAAACTCCCAGAAAGTTTAACAAAACGACAAAGCATGCATGTCAGCTTTTAACAACAGAGGTTAAATCAGAGAAGTGCGTATGTGCACTGAGCGTGAGAGCTGATGAGTAGAGCTGAAATCCCCCATCATCCAGGGAGAGTGAAAAGGGAATAGTCACAATAGCCTTGGTAAATAGCTTGGTAGGTAATTACATAAGGCCATTTTCAGACCTTGCCGTCGCTCCCTAACAAGTGATTGCTGCCTCCAATATCAGCTGTGTGATCTAAAGTAGATGCTAATGCCTTACATTAGGATACACCATGAATCCATTTGAAGGGCACATCCTAAAGTCTCTCTCTCTCTCCCTCTCTCTCTCTCTATCTCTCTCTATCTCTCTCTATCTTTCTCTCTCTCTGTATGTGCTTAAATAAATGTGAGTTTGTGTAGTGTTCTCAACAATTAGCGGCTTTCCAGGCTGTGGGGAAGTGATGCAACAGAACCAATTACAGCTGAAGTTGGGAAGACTGAAAGAGGAATAAAAGACGGCAGACTACAGGATGAGCCAGATTTCCTTTCTGCTTGGTCATTAGTACAGGGGCTCCTAGCAGCCCTCCTCTCTCAGGCCTGTGTTCATTTGCATAACTGTTCAGGTCTGTCCCTGCCCTACTTACACGCTCCCGTTTCTTCCCAGCACTTCTCCCTCATTGTGCCCCGTTGCGTCACCTCCCCCGGAGTTGCTAATGAACAGTGCGCTCATTACCATGTAATATCAGAGGGGCCTTTCCCTTAATTGGGGCTGACGATGAGAACAGCTTCTTTTTGGACGGTACCAATTAAAGTGGCCGGGACCAGTCGGGTTTCTGTTTTGTGTTTGTTTTCTCACCCTTGTTGAGTTACAGCGAGGGCTTTGTGTGGAATGCGCCGTTTGAAAGGTCCCAGGGGAAACGGCCGGCCTGACTATTGTAGGCCATGAATGGAGGACTGGGAACTGATACAGTAGGGAGACGAGAAGCCAGCTATGACTGGATAGAGTGACGGGGCATGCTAATGTGTGGGAATCTCACAGACCTGCAGTTTGTGAGTCTGCTGTAAGGAACACCATTCACAGCATGCAATTATGGACCAATACCAACTAAAGTCCTGGGGATTTTGGCTAACAGTACATAGCTATGCATGGAATACAACATGCAAAATCTATACCAAAAAAAAGAAAAATACAAAGTTATAAATAGGTACTATAACCAAAAATATTTTGTGCTATTGCTGCAGACCATGCTAAACATTTTTCCTTTTTTTATAATCAAACCAAAGGAAATAAAAACAAAAACTATTTAATTATTTTCCAAAGAAAACACAGAGACTTAGTTTATTTTGAACAACCTTCAGAGAATGAGACCTCGCTGGAGAAATATCAGTCTCTTTGCATTGACCTGTGCCACCATTTTAATAAACAGAGAATTTTGTCCCCTCCAGAGACTTGCTATGGATTTTTCAGTTCATTTTATCTTGCCATGTCTTAGTTACTGGGCAAAAACCTCCCCCTTCCCCTGCTGTGGGGTCAGTACATCTTTGCACTAAGCCTATGCCTAATGATTCCATGCTTTCTCTCTCTCTCTCTCTCTCTCTCTCTCTCTCTCTCTCTCTCTCTCTCTCTCTCCTTTTGTCACCCTTTATGGTCATTGCATCAGAGCTGGTGAACTCAAAGAACCAAGCTCTTTCACTCACTTCTGCTCATTAGATGAGACTGTTTCCCCATGCACCCTCCTCAGCTCTTTAGGGCGAGATCACAGACCCTTATCAGTGCCCAGGGAGAGACCTCACTCATGGCAAAGGAACCTCTCTGCCGGTCAGTCTCTGCAGTAACCCAGGCCTGCTTTCACTGACTCACACACTGCTGGCCTTATTTCCCAGCTTCTGAGGATCCAGGAGGCCTCCATACTTATACCTCTGCAATCGTAATTTCACTGACTCACACACTGCTGGCCTTATTTCCCAGCTTCTGAGGACCCAGGAGGTCTCCATACTTCTGCCTCTGCAATCCCAGCACTGTAACTGCTTATCTTTTAGAACTCTGTTACAGTCATCATCTATAAAGAAGCTCAAATGTGTGTATCACACACACCTGTGCACTGATGTTATTGCTAATGTTATTGCTCCCTTTCCATTATGTGCCGACTTGATCAGTCTGACAGTTAATGCTGCTGTGTCAGTCATCACATAGACCAGCAATTATATACCAGTATATTCATAATGAATTATACTACAGATATAAAGCCTTTCGAAGTGTCCATTTTGTGTTACATAGAACACATTCACTGGGTACTGGTTTGATTTTTTTGTTCCACTCTATTTGATAATTTAATTTTAAGTTTTTCTTTTGGTCTTCATTTAATAAAAACCTCAAACTCTTGTTTGCAGGATCCCAAGTTCCAAGCTTATGTGATACTAACCTCCAGTGTGAGACTTGATCCTTGAAATAACATAAAGATTTTGTAGTCACTGCATTTTGAACTTGGATTTAACACAAATACACACGGAACAACCACTTCCAGTTTTTCAACTTGAAGTCAATAGATCACTTTTGGAGGAAAGTGGCATTAAATCGCTCAATGGGAAGCAGATGTACCCAACTGAGGTTAAAAGACATTAATCCATGGAAGAACCACGGAAAGCCTTCAAAGCAAGAATGTGAGAAGAACACTGCTAAACTGAAACCAAATTCAGAATGCTCTAATTTCATTAGCCATACGAAATAAATCTTCAAATAAATCAAAATATATTTATTTTCTAATTATGTAAGATTTGCCAACATGCATTTGAACACAAATTTCAAAGATTAAGTGGATTTTAAATCTGGGTGGGCTAACAGTGGAAATTCTAGAAATCACCATCAGTGTCAGGGGAAGAGGGGAGAGTTTCATGGCTCCTGTGGCACTGCTGAACAGATTTAGGAAAAATCCAGGATCAGTCAAATGGCATAGGGCTGACTATTACATACCTGACCTCCCAACTGGTCAGCCCATTCAGTTCTCATTACGGCTGCATTGTGTGACGGCTTTGTCTTTGGCAGGGGGAATGGTCCAGGTTTCTCAAACGGGATGGAAACCCGGCATCACTTATGCAGGCTCAGAGAGACCGAGCCAGTAAACATGGGACCGGGCCCTTTGGAATTCAGACAATCTGTATCATGTGTTTCTCCACACTGAATTCACACAGCCGTAAAGCCTTGGCAACTGACCTCAAAGGAGCCACATGATTTCATTATTAAACCATTGGTTTGCCCTCTTTTTTCTTTTTGCATTGTTTGATGAATTAATTGCCCTTCTGTTTATCATGGGCTATGTCTATTTCCACTGTGGGAAACAAAACTGCAAAGATTATTGTTTACCAAGGAAGTCCTTCCAGCAGTTTTTTCAATGTAATTGACTGAGTGTATAAAGAAAGGAAGGGGAAACTAATATGGTCACTATTCTTTCCAGAAGAGTTAACAATACCTTTGTGCAGCAGGTCTGGGCCACCTGTATGAAGGGGTGGTATTGTCGAGGCGTGGGCAGGGTGCGACACATGGGAGATGTAGGGAGCGCCACCTGTTCTTCAGGACTCGGGGCTGTGCGAATCTGGACACTCGACAGCAGGCCCCCATCCTAATGAGACACCCCAGCACCCTAGGCTGGGCATTCGGGTCAGCTGAGGGAATCTTCTGCTCCATTTAGCGCTCTGATTCCCTGACCCCCACCCCCTACCCTACTATTAAACATGTGAGGCCCTGCTCCTTGCGCAGGCCCCCCCAAGGCCTGTGTGTATGTGTGTGTGTTTGTGTGTATGCGCGTGTGCGTGCAAGTGTGTGTGTGTGTATGTGCGTGTATGCGCGTGTGCGTGCAAGTGTGTGTGCATGCAAGTGTGTGTGTGTGTGTGCGAGTGTGTTTGTGTGTATGCGCATGTGCGTGCAAGTGTGTGTGTGTGTGTGTGTGCTTGTATGCGCGTGTGCATGCAAGTGTGTGTGTGTGTGTGTGTGTGTGTGCGTGTGTGTGCGTGCTTGTGTGTGCGTGCAAGTGCGTGAGTGTGTGTGCATGTGTGCGTCTGTGTGTGTGTTTGTGGGTGCAGCAAAGCAGAAGCTCTGCCATTGAGTTTGCTCAATGGGACCTGACAGCCTCAAATGCCCCTCCTTCAGACCCTCCAACGTAGAACAGAAGGTGAGCAAGCAGAGCCTGACCCTTTGCTTAACCAGGAACCCCTCTTGTTCAGCCACTGTTCAGTTAGCGGAACTTCGCCTGTCATATGCCTTCAATGTTTTCACCATGATGCTGCAGTCACCCAAGTGTGCTGCTGCTTACTGCATGGTATGTAGTTGATGAAGGAAAACAGGCCTTGCTATATTTCAGCATTGTTTAGCTTTTCCTTTATAATTTTTTTCTCATAGGCCAAATTCATTGTGTTTCCATTGAGATCTCACAGCACCTGTGGCACCATGTATTTCCTGCATGTGAAATGGATAAATGGAAATCTCTCTCAGTCCTGGGGGTATTGGACTGTGATTGGTCTGTGTGGTGGCGGTGGGAAACTATTACCTTAGCGTGGGTTGCTAGCATTTTGATTTCCCGTGGGAGCAATGAGAGAGGAGAGGTTAATTTTCTCTGCCTTTGTTGTTCCAACATTAGCACCTGGTACACAGCAGTTGGGATAATTAACTCCCTTTTTCTGGTATAGAATGGATAGAATTACCTATTTGTGGTAGAGTCCAAAAGATAGAAACGCCAGGTCTGCTCACAGAGTAAAAGTAATAAACTTTTCTCTCTTGTGTCGAGCTCTGCTTGTCAGCCAGAATGTCAAACAGAATGGCTGACTTTTGCAACCACCCTGTCCACCCCACCCTCCCCAAAACAACAATGAACACAAAACATTGTGCGACATATGTGCATTTCTTAAACAGAGATTGAAATGC